>NC_056731.1:397329194-397614194 GCF_019279795.1 Protopterus annectens
GTTTCTTTCTCTGATGTTGAAAGAAAGTCTTCTTTTCATAGTTTGAGATTCCTTCTCCTTTTCAGTTTTGCTAGCTATGTTTGTGAAAGGACAGACTGCAGCTTTGCTTAAATTTGTAGAATGCCCAAATAAATAATCTATTTATAAATCCCAAGAAAAATAAAAAAATAAATTGAAAATGTAACAGTAGAGTGGAATAAAATATAGTCGCAATTGTTCTCAAACATAAAATTACTCAGACATTAAACAGTGCCATCCTTCTTGTAAATTATGCATCCCTGACAAACACTATACACTTTACATGAGAAATACCACTGAACTAATTCCTTTACCAGATAATATTTCAGTGTACTCCAAGGAAAAAGAGTACTACAGGACTTGCCCACGTTATTGTTAAGACTTGTAGCATTCTCAAATGTTGCAGCCACTTCTTTTGATTTATATATGCTTACAATTATATCAAATCTACAGGAATTTCAAATGTGTCAAAAAAATGCTGAATATAGGTGGCATATTCCTCATCTTGTTTATGTGTCTCTGTGGAGGACAGACTTAGCCCACCAGTCACAAAGCAGTATAAATATTTCTGGCATTCAGACATGTGCTGTTTGTCTTTGATATCACATTCTGAGATGATACTGAGAGGCAAAGATGCTATTCTGAAACTGTGGCATCATCTGTGGTTTTAGAGGTATCTTAACTGATTGTGGGTGGTTGCAATTGTGTCCATCTGCATCTCATGTAAAAATGTATGTCTGAGACTGTTGCTCTACACTCTGATCCTGCACCCTTGTTAATCTCATTACCTCATGATGTATTCTAGCCCCAGCTAAACAGGTCACAATTACGTTTATCTTAAAAGGCCTGCTGAAGGGAACATCTGTTAAGCAGATGATTTAACAATTGATCATAAGGTTATTATCATTGTTTGTAGTGGACAATTTGAACTTTAATGATTTTCACTCAAATTAGATATTTCTGTTTCTATGAAGAGTATCTGATAAGTGCATTCCAAATTATTTTAGTGTTTAAGGGTTAAGATTAGGACTGAGAGATACTTGGTACATGTGGATGTGGTTAGAAATACTAGAATACTCAGGCATTGAACTAGTGGACATCTTCTGTGTAATGTTTATCAGGCCAGAAAAAGAATTATGTTGGAATAGCTATGCATCTAAAATATATAAGTAATTGCACTTCTCACATATATTAGTATTTATTTCAAGCAGTAAAGGATCATCTATAAATACAAAACAGCTTCTCTGCCATAGATGCTCCTCATCACTCAGTATACAATGGTTATATTTCTGAAAGTCCTCCATGATGGCTGCATGGACATTCATAAAGAGACAGCAGGAAAATTTAATGAATTAGAAAATTGTACTATGTGGGAAATCAGCTCCCCATCTTTTGAAGCAGAGTTCATTCCTCACCCTATTCAAACAAAACCTTGATCACTGGATGGGAAAATGCAAATTCACTTCCAGTCTGGCCCCAATGACTCTGATGGACAGAGGTCGACAGTAAGTAAATTAATCCACATAGCCCTTAGCTATCCCCTTACTAACTTACTTCACCATATAGGTATTCAAGGAACTTAACGACAAAACTGGTTTGGGTTGCACAGCTAGGCTTGTAAAGACCCTCATGGTCATTAGCATAGTATAAACCTATGAACCTAAGAACCTATGTTTGTATAGTGGGTTACAAACAGTAGGTAGTGTGATATAAGTAGCTGTTTAAAGAAAAATAGTTTGAATAACTAATACTTTACACACTTTTTACAGGCATATATGCATGCAACCCCAAAATAGGCCAGTTACCCCAATTAAATCCTATCAGAAGTGTAGAAGTTCAACTCCACAGTTGTCTTTCTGCTGTGTGTTCTACGGTGTAATTAATGCTGTCCTTAGAAGATCATTACTTTCTTACAAGAGTAAGGCATCCAATTATTGTATTCCTAGAGGCCATGAGTTACAGGAAGACTGCAATCCCAACTCTCTACAGGAAAATCCATGAACTGGTAACCAAACCTGCACTGCTAATGGAACGACATGCAAGTAAACAAAAATTAGAAAGAAATTTATTGTAATATAGATGTTTAGCACTTTCCTTCAAACATTAAAACAGGAACTTCATCAGAACTGACACACCATATCAGGAATCCATTAAGATACCATTCTAAAACATATCACATGCATTAAATAATCCAATAGAAATGATAATTTAATTAAGTACAATCATACCTCCCTAAAAACATATTATGCATTAAAATACTTCAATTTTCAAATAGAATTAATGGACACATTATCATTTAAGCCTGGAAAATTTGTTGTATTAAATCTGGGTTGCCATTCCAACTCATGCTTATACAAATATTCATCTGCTATGCACTCTCTAGTGTCCTTTTCCATATGGTCAGTGATGACAAAACTGAATTTATGATCCTGAAACATCTCCATATGTCTACATAAAGCATTAGTTCTTTTACAATTCCTGATATCTGTTACATGCTCATAAATTCTTTTCCTGAGTTTCCTGCTTGTCATTCCTATATAAAATGCAGAACAGAACTCACAACTAGCTAGTAAATTGCTTATTTACTGTTACAAGAATAATGTCCACTTATGAGAAAGCACTCACCCCTGACTGTAAAACTATCTGTCCTTTTTACAAATGGACATTAAGAACAACAGCCACACTTAAACATGCCAGATTGATGTTAGCACTTATATTGCTAATTGTTTTATTCCTTTCTAACATTTTAAAAGTGTAACCTTTCCAATAAATTATACATGGCTTTTCACCAATATTCCATTAAACTTCTATCCATTCTGAAAATATTCCATTTCTTAAGCAGACACTCTCTTTTGGCCTTATTGTCCACCGAGAATGTTGTAATAAACAATTTTCCTTTTGTGTTGATCAAATTATTTTGCCTAGACATACCCCTTAACTATTCATTACCAACATTTTTGTCGATTTCGATTAGTATTGGTCCAAAAATACCATTTAAATCTCTTGCTTATTACCTCTTCTTTAATTTGTTCCAAAGATGTCAGTAGATGTCCTCTCTTAAGAAACATGAGTAATACCAATTCACTTTCAGCAAACAGGGAGTATGCCCTGGATGCTAAACTGAAATTTCTGTTTGTTTACTGCATATAAAGGGAACACTATTCCATGCAGGACAGAGTGGGGCATGAGTGTAGCAGTTATACCAACACAGCCTTTGTAGTTGTTTTCTGCCTTGGATTTAGCCTGCAACAGCAGACAGATTTCTGTTTTCACTTTGAAGTCTTCAGCAACTCCACGTTTTACATTGTGTGGTCCAGTTCTGTTAAAAATGACTATGTAATATTCCCACTATGCCAAATAAATATGGATTGGCTGTAGGGGCCTACTTATTTCCATAGACAAAACATGCAACTAATGGAAACATTACCACTGAGCAGTGCAATATGGTTAATTGAAAAGTTAGACACAATGGGTAGTGATAAAGGTAATCACCTTCTCATCTTGTAAGTGATCTTAATCTGTAGCTTTTTGTAATTTTGTAAAGTTAAATTGTATCATCATGTGAAAGATAAACGTGGAGTGCAGTTGTAGCTCTAGAGATGCCAATTCATGCCTTTTAGAGTTCAGTATTTAAGCCTAAAGCCTTTCTGGTTTGACTGGATGTTTGGCTTATTTCAACATGAGCAAAATAAAACTGATCATTGCCCCTACTCTTGATTTATAAAGGTTATCAGTTTTATCTTAGGCACTGCAGTGATTGAGACATTTGCTTACAGGTTTTATTAAGCAAGAATGGCCTCTGGCCTTCAAAAGTTAACACCATACCCAGTGTGGACAAGATGTTTTCATAGAAAGCAGTTTCCTACTAGCGTAGCACAGTGGACATAACCAAGAGAAGGTGGTACAGAGACACTCATTAAACTAGTTTGAAATACAGAGACCTCAAATATGACACATAAGATAATAATTTATTTTACTCGATCTGTGTCATACAATCTAATTTTGAGAATGCAACCATTGACAGTTAGGGTTTCTTTCAAAAGGTTTTTATTAAGCTTACATTACTGTCTGACCTTAGCAAATTTAAGAGCAAGCATTCTGTAGCTTATTTTTTGCAACATTATATTATATATTCTACAGACTATCTGCATTTCTGATTATGAAGGAACCCAAGTTGGATTAATCTGGAACATAAGTAGCAATAAAAGTGAGCGTTTTTTTTTTTATAGACTTCATCTGTCTGGTTGGGTAAAAGTTTTTTTTTTTTTTTTTAGCAAATGTTCATATATTCTTTTAAATAGAATGTTTCATCTAAAACATTCAACATGAAAGACAAACATGGGTTATTAAATCCTGTGTTCATCTTTCCCTTTCATTTTCCATAGTCACTGGTCTTTAGGTTTGCCTCCAAGTAAAGTACATGTTTCATTGCCTAAGGCAGTTGCTATTTATATCATGTTATATTAAATAAACAACAAATACTGTAATGCTGTGAAGGTTATGATGGGATTTTCTGAGCTCCCAAATGCTACTAGCATAATAGTGCTTTAGGAAATGTTATGGTTTGATGGCATCTGTTATAAAATAAAATAATACAAAAAATAAATCAGTAGAGCAGCTTGGCAAATAAAATAGTGGTTTTGTAAAATTATTTATAGTGTTAATATTGTAAGCAATTTAATTTTAAATTTCTGCTGTTAATGGGTAGTGACAGCTGAAAGAGAAATGCCTTTCATGCAAATTATATGTATTGATGGGATTAATTAAGGAGAGAGAGAGCGAGAGAGAGACTAGTGACTGTGTAGGGCAGAGTAACCATCTCATGATCTAGGACAGAGCAACTACTGTTACGTTACCTTTAAGGTATTAACTCTGTAATATCTGAAACCTAAACAAGCATGAGTGAATACACAGTAGTACAAAACTTCAGAATGAAGAAAAAGGAGAAAAAAAGCAAAGCTAATCAACATGTTAGGCTATTACTGTAAACTAAGGGAGGGCAAACAAGCATCCGAAACGTGAAGCAGATACAAGCATATGTGAAGAGGATAAATGCAGTCAGTGTATTTGTTGGTGGCACAGAGTAAGTTAAGAAAATGTCCATGACTCTGTATTTGAAGTTATATACCCATATGAACAAAAGTTGCATAGGGCAGTATAGGAGAAGAGTGGATATTAAATCAGCAGTGTTATTTCTGCATACATTGATTGTGCATATATATCTTATAATATGTGCCACCGAATGTGGAACTATGTTAATAATGCAGTAATAAAGGAAATATGAAGAGAGTAAGTGTAACATTTCTTCACTTGGTCTGCTAATATGTAAATAATGGACTGGAAAATGTATAGTCAATTACAAACTGCACATGATTTAGAGGGCTTTTAATAAGGTAGCACTGTTTAAACTTGTTAAATATAGATCTATTTACATTTCCACTTAGCAGTCTGCTAATGGCATACTCTGTTCTGCTTTGTTGGATTAAAACCAATTAAATGGTCCATGATCATCACATTTTGCATGAGTTTATTTTTTAAGCTCTATTGCATTACCTCATATGAAGTGAGAGCTGTATGTGTAATATATTACTTCAGTGAAAAATAGCGATGCAACAAGATGATCAGCTTTTGCAGCTTAAATTTTCTGACAAATTCTTAACATTTTATATAAATATATAGTCATTCCTTCACATGACCCTCCACTTTTTCTAAAACTTTTCTGCATGTATGCCCATAAAATGACATATGGGGAGTGTGATAAATAGACAAAGTGTATTAGATCTGCAATGCCCATAAAAAGATTCAGCTTCTGACCCAGGTGCAAAAGTTAGCTACATCAGTTAGTGGACTTAATGTAGCAAACATCTTCTCAATTACTATACAGATATTGTATAGACCTATACCATTTCAGTGCTGACTTGTGTCAGTATGCTTACAGCAGACAGAAAAAGTCTAAGCTACTCTTGCCTGCAAGAATTTCATGATATATTTATTTCTTTAAAATTTAACATACTGCTGTACCTTTGCTCTTTACATTTGTCATACCTGCTCTGTAACCAACTGCAGGCAGATATGTATCTTTACCTGTGCAGCAGGTCTTTGTCTACCATTATGTGGTCCTCTTTCCTTTATCTCCCAGTGTTATGGCTGCTCTTTTATTCATCCAGCCATTCCTGGAGAACCTAATTTTGAAGGAAACATGATATTAAAGCCCTGCAGATCTCTAGGTTTATCTTTCATTTATAGAATGTAGCCCCACAAATGGCCACGTTTAATGCTTAAAATCCAAAATTATAGAAAATACATTTCTTCGGAGTTCTTCATGCATTTAACGTTTCTAATTTCCTAAAGTCAAGCATTTTTTCCCATATTCTAACAAGAGATTTATTAATTGCATGACATACACAGACATATCTGTCACAAATGTGGCTCGTCTTGTATATTCAATAAGATGATGAGGCTGGGTATTCATTTAAGTAGTTTATCACATGTAAACATATCAGGATGGATGACTGGAGCATTAAACATAAACTAACTGACTGACTACTACTCACATGCATGCTTTCACTCTGGCTGCTCACTCAAAATGGCACTCTTCTTGCACGTGCTCAGTACTTACATGCATGAGCTCACTGACTGGAATGACTCTTAAAGGTACAATACACTCTCTGATTTATATCCTCCCTCTTTGTCTATTCTGTCTGGCAATGAAAAATGATAATTGGATGAACATGTAAATCACACAAAGCCATATACAAACAATAACAATTATGTCCAGGTTGCTGTGCATTTGGGATTAGTCTTGAGATACGACCTGGTCTCATAATGTAATAATTAGAACTGGGTTTAGCAACAGGTTCAGTCAGTGGGGAAGGTTCTTTTTGAGGATTTTCTGAGATAGTTTCAGGAACAGGAACAGATGATAAAATATTCTCTGGAATAGGAACATTGGACAAATCACTCTGAGAATTTGAGTCTCTGTTACAAGCAAAATGTTGCAGCACTGACTCAGATACCAGTAATAAATGTTTCTGATTCCACCTGAATTCCATGCCTTGCCACTCAATAATGTATGATCTCAGTTTTTCACACAAATGTTTCAGAAGTCTTATTTGGTCAAATCCTTTTGCTGTCTGCATCTTCACTATCTCTCCTTCTTTTAATGGATTCAGAGCCTTGCTGATTTTATCATAGTAGGACTTTTGGGACAAACGCTTCTTTAGGAGTTGAGCTTTTACTGCTTTGTTGTTTTTAGCACTTGGAACCACCAAATTCTTACTGATTGGTAGTGCACTTCTGGTTTGTCTTGACATTAACCTCTGGGCAGGTGAACTAAGAAGATTGTTGCGAGGTATGTTTCTGAGATTTAGCAGATTTTGAAAAATATCAGGATTGTCACATTTAGACTTTTCTAACAGCTCTTTTGCACTTTGTGGGTATTCAGGACTACTCGTGACATAAACAAAATCCCAGGTTTCAGCAAATCTTTTAAACTGCTGACTTGTAAACAGTGCACCATTGTCAGAAATGACTGCAGACTACCATGGACAAAAAAATGTCTCTTCAACTTTGTAATGACAGTATTGGATGTCAGGTTCAGAAGTAGGCCAATCTCGAACCAATATGAATAACAGTCTGCTAAAACCAAGTGATGTTGACCATTCCATTCGAAAATATCTGTAGCTACTGTCAACCAAGGTAGCTCAGGAATCTGGCTTAGCTGAAGTGGTTCATTTGCTGATGCTGTTTAGTACTATTACAAACAGAACAAGCTGAAAGTTCTTTCTCAATATCTTTTGACATAGAAGGCCAAAATACTAGTCCTCTTAACCTTTTTTAGTAGTATCAGTTCCAGGGTGGCCACAATGCAAGATTTTAATATATACTTGTTGCAAGGATTTTGGAACAATCACTTTTGGACCTTTCATGATGATACCATCTTCCATGAAAATCCTTTCTCTGTAAGGAAAGTACTGCTGCATATCTGGTGGTTAATAAGATTGCTTTGACAGCCATTCTCAACTGATAAAGTGGTTGAGCTTCTGGAGAACTGGATCTGAAGCTGTGTGAGTTCTGAGCTCATCAATATGTGTGGATATAAAATTTCTCACTTCCATGACTTCAAATTCTAGTATCTCATTATCAAGCTGTTCAGTGTTTTTCTGGGCAAGCTGGATAAAGTATCAGCAAGATAAAGAAGATTGCCTTTTGTATAAAGCAAGTGAAAATTATACTTTTGCAATTTCAACATCATGCATTGCAGTCTCACAGGAGCTGTGTGCATTGGCTTTTTTAAAATAGCAACCAAAGGGTGGTGGTCTGTCTGTTTGAATAGATCAGCCATTAATATAATCATGGAACTTTGAACATGCAAACACAATTGCTAAGAGGTCTTTCTCTATCTGAGCATACTGCATCTTGGCTTTGGTTAAAGTTCTAGATGCATAGGCTACTGGTCTGCCCTCTTGAAGAATGACTGCACCAAGACCAAGTTTTGAAGCATCACAAGAAAGAGTTACAGGTTTGTGAACATCATAATATCTTTAAATGGATGGACTGGCAATTCTCTGTTTCAGGACATCAAATGCTCTTTGGTGTTGTTCTGACCAGGACCAAGTTACATCTTTGCATATCAGCTCTCTTACTGGTGCTGAAAGGTCACTGAGATCTGGAATAAATTTGCCCAAATAGTTGGCCATGCCAAGAAAACGTTTCAAGGACATCACATTGTCTGGAGCTGGCATCTCAAGAAATGCAGTTTACTTGGAAGAATCTAGTTATAAGCCTGAACTGGTAAACAGATTACCCACATAAGTAACTTTTCAGAGCCTGAACTTGCATTTCTGAGGCTTTAACTTAAGATTTACTTCATGAGTATGTTCCAGAACTTTCCTGAGGTTTCTATCATGTTTGACTTCACCTCCTACAAGAATATCAGCAACTAATATAGCACATGGATAGCCAGGAAAAAATTCTCCATTGCACACTGAAAGACTTCAATGGCAGAATTTACCTAAATAGCATTCTCAAAAAATCTGTGCCTTCCAAATGGTGTACTGACAGTGGTTAGCAATGAAGATTTATGGTCAAGTAAAATTTGCCAAAATTAACTTTTTGCATCTAAGACAGAAAAAAAGAGTGGCATTTTGGATAAGAGCAGCAACTTCTTCAACTATACGCATTGGATGATGACATCATTTCAGTGCTTTGTTCAAATTTCTTGGATCAATACATATTCTAATATCATCTGAGCTTTTCTTATGAGCCACCACCATGGAGGATATCCATTCAGTTGGTTCTTCCACTGGCAAATTCTGTCTAGCTCAGCTTTGACTCTGCCTTGTAAGGCTACTGTAACTTTCCGTGCTGGTCTGATAATTGGGCTTACCTTGTGGTCTAACTTCATGGAGTACACAACTGGGAGTCTGCCTAACTTGTCTTCAAAAAGATCAGCATAGACAGGAAAAAAATAGTTTGTGCTAAATTTTCATTGTTACATCTGCTTACATGGTGGACTTCTGCATTAAATGAAGCAGTCCCATTTTCAAACTGTCTTTGAGGCCTAACAATGACTGCATGTACCTCTTGACTAAATAAAATTGCAAGTTAGTACTGTTCCCAGCAGATAACATTAAAACACTACAGAGCCTTTGGTATGAATTTCTTCACCACCATAAGCAACAAGCTTCGCACACTTTGCCAGATCAAGCTTCTCACTAGATCTTACTTTGGCAAACACTTCTGTTGACATAGCATTGCACTTTGAACCAGTATCAGCTCTGAGCTCTACAGGTTTCTCATTAATCAGAAGAGTATAAAATACTTCATTCTTTGCCCACAAATCAACTGCATTGACTGTTTCATCAAGTACTGACATGTCTATATTACATCGTCGAAAAACATCTTCAGCGAATGCCTGTTCACTGACCAATAAGCAGCAAAATCCAACTTCTTCGAATGGCTGTTTCAGTGAATTTATTCCTAGGGGAAAATCGCTTGGTCAAACAAAAAACAGAAAAACTTTCAAACTCTTCAAAGTGGGGGGCTTCACCACCCACACCCACAAATGTGGGGGGCTGTTCCCCCCAAGCCCCTTCTAACAGAATATACCAACTCCAAGATCACACTACAGTGGTGAAAAGGGCAAATTTCCAAAGATGGCCAAGCTTTTTTTCCCCTAGGAAAAACTTTGCTGAAATGGCCATTCCTGGGAGTTAGACTTTGCTGTTATTGGTCGGGGAACAGGGGTTCGCTGAAGATGTTTTTCGAACACATAATATAGACTTGCACTGACACACCATCAACATAAAAGGTAGGGTCAGAGCGTTCTAATTGAAAAACTTCCCTTTTTGAATGCTCTCTTTTAATAAAAGAACATGCTCCTTTTGATTTACAGAACCTTTTGAAATTATTCCACATTTTACATGTGTGGCACTGCTGACCAAAATCTAAGCACTTTTCTCTTTTGGGCTCATGGCTACCTCCACAATTATGGCAGTTGACTATGAGGCTTGCCACAAATTTGCCTGAATCCCCCCTTTGCGCATGCTCTGGATTTTACTGGAACTGCCCTGGCATTTGCTAGAAAGGCTTGGGGTTTCACTGAGGCAGTCACACCCTTAGGCCTGTATCTTTTAACCTTGTGCTGCATACTATCAACATTAGTTAGCATGCTTTTCCAATTTATGAGCATATTTGTGTTCTTTTCTGTGAGCTCATATATCTGACAAATCTCTATGGCTTTATTCAAAGTTAAATCACTGTCTCTAAGCAAAATCTTTCTCACTGCATCATCTTTAACACCGTACACAAGCCTGTCTTTTATCAACTTAGGTTCATAGGTTGGTGCTAGGCTATCGGCCCTAGGGCCTATACAAGCCTAGCCAAACAATTCCCCGGATATTTCTTCCCACAATATTTACTTCCCCAGACCCCTGTCTAGCAGGACGACTGACGTGATCCCAGGGGTGAATTTCCTATCTCCCATCCAATCATCAAGGTTTTTTTTGAAGAGGGCCAAGGAGGCACTTTGCTTGACATGTATGGGCAGTCTATTCCAGAGTATGGGGAGTCTCTGGGTCAGAAACCTATCCCTCCAGCATGTTTTGTTCATTGTGATGACAAGGTTTAGATCCCTGGAGCATGTGGCTCTGAGGGATTGGGATTTCTTTAAGTGGAGCATGTCCAACAGATCAGGGTTTGACATGGCCTTGTATGTTAAGCAGAGATCACCTCTGAGTAGATGATATGCCACAGAGTATAGCTGGAGTTTTTTAGACAGTCAGCATAAGACATCTGCTTTAGGCCTGTGATTCTTTTAGTGAGGTATTTCTGTGGCATTTCCAGCTGTTGCAGATGTCTTGTGAGGTACATACCATATGGGGTGTTGTAGTCTATAATGGGTCTAATGAGGGATGAGTACAGTGGGACAATGACCTCCTTTTTTATGGCTGAAAAGCCCTTAGTGATGAGGTGTGCCACATAGAAGGATTTCCTGACTGTTGTGGCGATGAGGTTATCGAAGGTGAGACCACTGTCCTCCTGTATCCCTATGTCTCTCCTTACACTTTCAGTGTTTAGTGTACTGCCCCCTATGTGGTAATTCATGGATACATGTTTTTTCCCAAAGGGGATAACTATTCATTTCTTGGCATTAAGCTTGAGCCCATGGCTCTGGCACCAAGCATCTGTTTCTATAAGGCACTTTTATAGAATATCCACATCATTTGAGGATTCAATAATGACTGACAGTTTGCAGTCATCTGCGAACTTTGTTAGCCAGAGTCCCTTAGTGTTGGCCTGTACTTCAGAGAAGTAGATGCCAAACAAGAGCGGTCCCAGGACTGAACCCTGAGGTACTCCACTTGTCTGGAGCTGGATTTGGAGTTGGCTACTTTTACAGTCTGGGCTCTGTCAGTAAGCCAGCTGGCAACCCATCAAGTGACATAGGGATTTCTGCCCAGCTTAGTAAGTTTATCTATGATTCCAGAGTGGGGAATGATGTCGAAGGCCTTGGCGAGGTCCAGATAGGCTATGTGGACCGCCTTACCCTCATCCACAGCTCTGGAGACTGATTTGAAGAAGTCAGTCAGGTTCAGGAGACAAGATTGACCCTTCATGAACCTAAACTGGGTGGGGTCCAGTGTTTGAAGGTTGCCAATGTCTTTGTTTATATGTTCCATGATAATGCGTTCCATGCCCTTGCAGATCAGGCTCGTCAGACTGATGGGACGATAGTTCCCGGGATCCAAGGTGGATCCCCTCTTGTGTAGTGGGATAACTGTAGCTGTGCACCACTCAGTGGGCATGAAGCCTGAGGTGAGGCTATGATTAGACATGACATTTAGGTGAGGTGCCAGTTAATTTTGTAGTTCATGTAGTACACAACCCGGGATGTCATCTGGTCCCATGGATGCTGTATTCTTAGCTTTGGAGAGTGCAGTTTCTACCTGTGTGGCCGTGATTACCAGAATTTGGCAATCTTTTGGTATTGAGATGGGCCCTTTAGGGGATGGAGGGTGGTAAAGTTGGCACTAAATCAATCTGCCAGGATATTGGCAATATCCGTGGGATCAGTACATTTAATGCCATTCTGTTGTAGTTCAGAGCAGATCTTAGCATTGCCATTTAGGTTCTTGACATAACTACAGAATGCCTTGTGGTTGCCTTTGGAATCTTTGGCAATTGTATTTTTGTAACTAGCTTTGGAGGATTTTATGAGGGATCTCAGCTTCTTACTGAGGCTGGTAAGGGAGTTTTTTGCATCCTGGGATTTTCTTCTTTTCTGCAACAGTTTCTTCCTTCTGTTGTATAGTTTGTTTATGGTAGGGGACCACCAGATTGACTTCCTTTTTTTGGAGGAGTGCATCTTGGTTCTATTTGGGATGGCACAATTCATGCATGAGTGGATGTGCTCGCACAGTGCCTTAGTGTAGGATTCAGCAGTTGAACCTTCAGCTCCCATCTGCATGGGTGCCATGAAGTTTGTCACTTCTGACTTAAGTAGCATGATGTTGGCTTTGGAGAAGTTTTTTATGGAGGTTTCCTTACTGGGGGGTGGGGTGGGATGTGGATGTCAAGAGTGATTTGCTTATGATCAGACCTGACCAATGAGGGGGTGACCACTGGTGTGAAGCGTCTATTTCCCATGTTGGTAATGACCAGGTCTAGGATATTGGAGCCCCTGGTGGGAGAATGGATTAGTTGATCCAGGGCATTGGAATTTATGAATCCCAAGAACAGTTGGGAAAAAGTGTTGGTACCCAAGTAATTTTCCCAGTTAATGGCAGGGTAGTTGAAATCACCCAGTATTAGGGTGTTTGGTTGAATCTTAATATTTTCCAGTATGTTTAGAAAGGTGTAGTGAGAATCTAGGGGCATGGTGGGGGATCTGTGGCAAGCTACAATTTGGATTGCAGTCTTACCTAGTGTTAGTTGCAACTGGAGAATTTCAGATGCGTTGTGTTGGGCAACTAGCCTGGAGGTGTGAATATCCTTGGTGAATATGGGCACTCCTCCACCTTTAGTGTTTTGGTGGCCGAAAGGTGTGGTAAGAGTTGTAGCCTGGTACTGCAGGGGTGCTCTCTGGAGTCTTGAACCAGGTTTCAGTTACTGCACAGATATCGATGTTCTCTATTTTTAGGAGTGCCTTGAGAAAGTGCATTTTGAGGTTTAGACTTCTACTTTTGAGTAGCATTACCTTTAGATTTTGCATGCTTGTATCTGTTACGGTGGTGGTTTTGTCCTTTGAACCTTGCCTAAAAAAGGCACTATAGGGGTGGCAAGAGCTTTAGCCAGTAACCTGAATCTCAGGGGTGGCAGGTGCAGACCATCTCTGGCAAAGCATCTTGGTTTGTCGATCATGTCATCCCAGGCCGACAGATACTGGCTCCCCTCTTCAATCACCAATTCTGCATGTTTTTGTCTTATTTCTCAAGTCACTTATATATGCTTCAAAAGTTTCACCAGTCATTTTATCCCTTGTGTAAAATATGTGCCTTTCTATTGCAATATTTGTTTAGGGGTTACACATTTCTCTAAATTTGTGTTTCAAGGATTCAGGGATTTACTGTGTTTTAGCCTATACCACAATATGGCAGTCTTCCCCCTCCCCTGCATACACACCTGGGGCATATGCAATGAATGCTCCCTTTCAATGACTTCTGAACTGGCTAAATTAAGCAGAATAAATGCCTTTGTACATGTGTCTTCATCAGAAAAAGCAGCCTGAATAAAAATATTGTACTCTTGCTCAAACAGTCTCTAGTTTTCAGCAACATTATTATCAGACACAAGTGGAGCAGGTCTGCGAAATCCTTCTGCCATGCTAACAAAATGCTTTTTGGAAATATGTTCAAATGCACACACACATACTGGGTAGTCAAAATATGTTCAACTGCACCACAGTTTTTTTCAAAATGACTGTATTTTGTGAAATAACTGTACTGTAATACTGCACAAACATGCAAACACTTTGCACACCTTGAATATCTTGAATAGCTTCAGTTAATATGAAAAAAAGCACATAGGGAAGAAATATGGTTGTTTTCTCTTTCTTTATACATTTTATGTGATTTGGAAGTTATTTTAAGCACTTTTGTAAGCATTTTGAGTATTTTTATCAATATGAGATAATTTCAAACATTTAGTTTAATTAGAAAGACATTTTGAATGCTTTGTTTTATATTAGTTGAGTAAAAAATCATTTAAATAAGTTTTAGTACCGGGATATGTCTTTCTGACATGTTTACAAGTGGTTTGAGTAGGGATGATTCACTCCTGTATATTCCTCCAAGTGTAACTGTTGGCCTCTGGTCTTGAAGAAGAAGTTTTGCTTCAGACCCCATTCTGGCATTATGTCATTTTAGACATGCCACTTCTGACTATGTCACTCGTCTTGTGTATTGGGTGTTTGTTTAAGTAGTTTATTACACACAAACATATCAGGATGGATGACTGGAACATTAAAGTTAAACGAATGAACTAACTGACTGACTACTACTCACATGCTTGCTTTCACTCTGGCTGCTCACTCAAAATGGCACTCTTGCTTGCACGTGCTCAGTACTTATATGCACATGCTCACTGACTGGAATGGCTCTTAAAGGTATAACACACACATTGATCTACAACATACTTGCATTGTCACACAGTTCTTTTCTTTCATCTTTAGTTGCTGTATTTTTACCACTAATAACACAATAAATTGAATGTGCTATAGTTGGAACATCCAAAAACTAAATAAAACATTCATTATTTAAGTATGCAAATGTCCTAATAAAAATGTACGTTCTTCACATCTCAGCATGTCATTTGGCTTCAGTGGTAATGTACATGATTTGACAGCTGAAGTATTGAATAAGATAATGTGCTGAATGCATGAGAACAGTATAAATGAAAAATATACTAAGGCAGACTTGTATCCTCTTATCATTAATAAATTATTGCACCCTCACCTAAATCTATGCCGTGGCAAAAAAAAAATGGCAAATACATTATGGCATCTATCAAAAAAACTCTCAGCATGTCTCTCTCTCTCTCACTTTCAACTCTAGAGATTTTGATACAGTAAAATGTTATTTGGGGAAAAGGGCCCCTAATTAAGGACTCTTTTTTTTAAATATTAGTGCTATAAGCTTATATCAAAATAATTTCCACTTTTAGGAGGGATGCAGCAAATATTTGTGATTTAATTAGAATCATCCCTCCAAAATCTGGACATTTGAGAGGTATGCCACTAAGTCTGTATCTGCTTGGAATTGTAATGATTTATGAAGGAGAATTATTTAAGAAAAAACAGCAGCAACAATGACGACAGCAAGAACAATGACGACAGCAAGAACAGTGACGACAGCAAGAACAATGACAAAAACAAGAACAATGACGACAGCAGCAACAATGACGACAGCAAGAACAATGACGAAAACAAGAACAATGATGACAGCAAGAACAATGACGACAGCAAGAACAATGACAAAACAAGAACAATGACAACAGCAACAACAATGATGACAGCAACAACAATGACGAAAACAAGAACAATGATGACAGCAAGAACAATGACGACAGCAAGAACAATGCTGAAAGCAAGAACAATGATGACAGCAAGAACAATGACGACAGCAAGAACAATGACGACAGCAAGAACAATGATGATAGCAAGAACAATGACGACAGCAACAACAATGACAAAAACAAGAACAATGATGACAGCAAGAACAATGACGACAGCAAGAACAATGATGACAGCAACAACAATGATGAAAACAAGAACAATGACGACAGCAACAACAATGACGAGAAAAAGAACAAGAAGAGGGAAAACAGGTTATTTGATTTTAGGTTCAGAGGTATATACTAGGATAACGACTACCAGGGCCTTTATAAGCCTATTCATGCAATCTAACCTAAACAGTGTCCCTATGAATCATAGCTGCTTATTTGGAGGAGGTATGTTAGTCTGGGCACCACTGTCTGCCTCTGTCTGTCAGAGATATAGGGGCCAGACCCTGGGTCAATTTTAAAATCCCTATCCATTGGTCAAGGTTATGCTTAAATAGGATTAGGGATGGACTCTGCTTCACATGGATGGGGAGCTTGTTCTAAATCATGGGGACACTCCGAGACACATATCTGTCTCAACAACATGTTTTATTTATGTCACAAGCAAAATTTAAATCCTTGACTCTAGTGATTCTGATGCACTTTGTTTTGTGGATGTACAAAAGATCCATCAGTGCTGGATCTGAGGATGCCCTGTACACCAGGCATTGATCGCCTCTCTGTTACCTGTAGGAAACTGAGTATAGAGATAGGGCTTTAAGGGGATCCATATAGGACAATGTGTTTGTACTCTGGATTCTTCTGGTAAGGAATCTTTGTGGAATTTCCAGCTGTTGCATATGTTTGCTCTGGTACATGCCAAAGGAAGAATTATACTCACTGATGGGTCTCATAAGGACAGAATAAAGTGGCACTATGACTTCCATGGACCTGGATGCCATGCCCTTACTTATAAGTTGGGAGGCACAGAATAATTTTCTTATTATCTTGGCCACATGTTGGTCAACTTTTATGTGTGTCTTATTGATGGAGTAATTAGCCTGGGTGGCATTTTTTTTCCAAAAGGCACTATAATACATTTCTTGGCATTGAGTTTCAATGCATGACTTTGGCACCAGTCATTTGTCTGTGTTAGACTCTATTGTAAGATGTTAGTGTCATGGGGGCAAACTAGGATAGCTCCCAATCTGCAGTCATCTTAGTACTTGGTCAGCCAGAGGTCCTTGACATTAGTCTTTACCCCCAACAAGTAAATGCCAAATAGGAGTGATCCCAGCACAGATCTCTGAGGTACCCCGCTAGTGACTGGTCTCACCAATCCTGACTTCCTGAGTCCTATCTGTGAGCCAGCTGGCAATCAGGTGAGTTATTTAGGGTTTTTTGCCCAGTTTAATGAATTTGTCAACTATAAAGTGTGATATTATATCGAATGCCTTAGCCAGGTCCAGGTATGTAGTATGCAACCTTTCCCTTCATCCATTGCCTTGGTGACCTTCTTAAAGAGGCCCACTATGTTTAGTAGGTGTAATCTTCCCTTGATAAAGCCAGACTGGGTTGGGGCCAGTGTCTCAAAGTTACCTATGTTTTTGGTGATCATTTCCTTGATAATTCATTCCATGACTTTGCATATTAGACTAGTCGGTCTAATAAGTCTGTAATTTATGGGGTCAATTGATGGTCCACCCTTGTGAAGTTAGATAACTGTTGCAGCCTTCCATTCTTGTGGTACAAAGAAGCCTGCTTTGAGGTTATGGTTGAAAAGTGATGCAAGTGGTCCTGATAGGTCATTTTTTAAAATGTTTAGGAGTCATCCCAGGATATCATTCGGGCCCATTGAGGCTGTGTTTTTGGCCTTAGTGAGCACCACCAGGACCTTCGCCCTGCTAATAGTTGAGGGGTTACGCTATTAGGTATTTCATGGGGGAGTTGGAGGTGTGTGGGGGGTGAAGTCTGAGCTGAATTTTTTTAGCCAGCAAATTCACTGTGTCACTCTGCCAGTTCTGCCTACTGACGTGTGCTACCTTTGAGGCTTTATACATAGCTGTAGAAGGCCTTGTGATTGCCTTTATCCTGTGAGGTTATCTTGACTTTGTAACTGACCATGTGGGACTTAATTAGTCCTCTTAGTTTTTGTTTAGTTTAGTTTAATTATAGAGCTCCTATCATTATGGGAGTTACTCTTCCTGATTTTAGCCATGACTTTTTTCCTTTTGTTATATGCCTCATTAAGGTTAGGATTCAACCAGTGTGTTTTCTTTTTTAGATTTTGTTTTGGACTTACTTCTAGTAGGTACAACTGCTGTACATGGTCTCTGTGAACAACTCTGCATAGTTTGCTGTGAACTCAGGTTGGGAGAGGCACTGAATTTTGACAAACCATCACTTAATAGTATGTGATTTTCTTTTGAATAGTTCCTAACTGTTACAGGGTTTGCTGGGGTTACGAAGTTGATTTTTATTTCGAAGGGGACAGCTTTGTGGTTCGACCTCGTTAGTGAGGATGTGTCACTGGGTGGGGGGGGGGGTAAAGCACTCTTCCATATTGGTAAGTTCCAGTATGTTTGTATCTCTGGTGGGTGTGCACACTATCTGGTCAGGGTATTGGCATCAATAAATTCCAGGAATTGTTGTGCCTGTGAGTATGAAGCAGTGTATATTTTTCAGTCTATAAAAGTGGAGTTAAAACCTCCCATAAATAGGGTATTTGTTTTAATGATGAGTGTCTCCAGTAGGTTTAGGTATGAGTTATGGGATTCTATGGACACAGAAGATGATCTATAGCTTGCTAGGATATGTATGGGACTCTGTCTGTGGTAATTTGCACGTTGATAAATTCCAAGTCATCATCCTGTTTAACCAACGTAGTGTTGTGCTTGTTGCTAATATAGACTGAGGCTCCTCCACCTTTGTCCCTGGCTGTGTAGCTGATGGTTTAAATGTGTGGAAGTCCTGAAGCCTCGCATGGCCAGAGTACTTTCTGCAGATTGAAACCAGGTCTCAATAATGGCACAGATGTCTACTTGCTCCTAGCATTGAGCAGTAATCCTTTAAGCTTCTTTGTGTTTTATTTCCTATGTCTATTAGTTTGTCAATTTGGCATTGCCTAAAAAAAGGCTCTAAGGGGTCTGATAAAATTTTAGTCAATATTTGGAAGCCTAGGGGAAACAGGTGCAGACCATCCTTTGCAAAACAATATGGTTTGTTTACCATATCCTCCCATATTGGTAAATATTGAAACCCCCCTGGATAGGCACCAAAAGCTAAGACAATTATTGAAGATAATCTTCTTTTGTTTGCACTGCAGCGTCATCCTTGGTGAAGGTAGAATGCTGCTTAATGCAAGGCACATACTTGCCTGAGGCACACACATTCAGTGAGACCACCAATGCCTCTTTTGATATAGTCCAGGGGAGTATGTCTCAGGTCATTAATGAACACATAGACTATGACAGAATAGCTGTGGTTAATGACTTGAGTGTGTGTGTGTAACGTGGCAGAAAACAAACTGAAGAAATACAGATGAAATATAAATGGAAAGCCCAAGGAGACAAACTGCTTTAGATAAAATCCATAAGAACTTTAATCCAGTAGCCTTTTATAATAATAAAAAAAATTCCAACAGCAAAAAGGAGAGAGCACTGAGTGATGTGTGCACAGACTTCTATATACTATGGATTTTTTATGTATGTGCATTTTTATGTATACATATTTTTTATCTGTGAATTTTTAAAAATACTCATGAATGAATGTATTTATTTGTGTATATATGTGTATACACATATATAGTTCTTCTATGATCTGTGTGTATTTGTGTGTGTGTGTGTGTGTGTGTGTGTGTATATATATATATATATATATATATATATATATATACTTTTATAATAACTAATCATTTAAATGTCTTAACATTTTGTATATTATATATATATATGGATTTAAACAGTTTTATATCTGTATTTATATCTATATATAGATAAATATGCTAGATAGGTTTTTTATATATGTATTTATTTATTGATATATTAATATGCACATATATTTGAATAACTATCCTGCACCTGATAGTTTGTATTTTCAGTTGCAGCATGACGTTTGATCAGTTATTGATAGAAATGGTTCATTTTTATTTATGTTTTTATATTATGTTCCCTAGGAACCTCATCAGTGGTTGAAATAAGTTTGATTGATGAATTTATTGTTTAATTGTTTGATTGCTTGTATATGTTTATAAATGTAGGTGATTTTATGTTGTGTATTCACTGAAGTCTGAGGAAACGTCCATTGGGGCGTGAAAGTGCTTACTACCAAAATAAAATTTATTTTTATTGCATAGACCTGCTCTAGCTGTGGTGCACTCTCCTTTTTGCTGTTGGGATTGTGCTTATTTATTGAAGAGAGCTTTACACACCAAAACGCTGTGTGTTGTTCCTAAAAAAAAAAAATGATTTAAAACAATGAAAGATAAGCGCTTTCATTCAAAAATATATGAACTTTATTAGATCAGATCTTCCATTTATGTTTCATGGATGTGTAACTTGCCATATCCTGGCTCCAGATAACTATCTAACAGTTACCTTCTCCTTGTTCAGGCTGGTCAGTGGGGCATCTGTATGACATACAGTGGAGTTCCCCATGACAAGCACCCTGGGTAATGCCTACACCCAGGGAAGCCCCAATAGCTTGTCTTATAGTCTTGGGGCATCACTGGGTATAGGCATATGCGTGGTGTTTGGTAATGCTTTTAGAGAGTGCTATAGAAATTTTTGAGGATAGGCATTGCTATTTATAGGCTTAGAAGGTCTTTGAGGTGTGTAAAGATCGCTTTTTAGTGCTTCAGCATAAGTTGATCTATGTTTGCATTGGATGTGGTGTGCATGTTCTTGACAACCTGTTTGTATGCGAGGTTTTTGCCTCCAGTGAAATTCTGTATATGCATTGCTGGCATGCTGTTTGTTTCTTTAAGGATTAAGTGGCTGTCTGTGAACTTGAGACAATTGCCACATTGTCTCATCATGCCCCTTCTGCCAAGCTGGCTACTGAGACATTTGAAAATTGCATATCCATGTCATCCACACCTGTATTTGGGTGTGCTACTGTTGGTTAAAAAGGCTAAACAGTTTTAGACAAGTTTCCAAGACACTGTATCAAGAAAGATATGGATATGAAAGGTCAAACTCAGGAAGTATTAAAGTACCACTGTTTATCATGCCAAATGGTCAAAACAAAGAAAGAACTTCATGGTTCTAAGGGAATCTTGGTATGGGAATTCCAAAGCAAAGCTCATAAAAATGAACCCATGGAATTGTTTGATTTTAGGCACAAATGATGAACCAAAAAACTTTGAATGATGCTATGCCCATCCGGAATCAATGTCCAATGAGATCATTTTGGAAAAACAAACATGCCCTAATGTTCTATGAAATCAGATACATAGCTACCACATCCATAATAATGTACAAGATCAGCTACAGAACTGTTATGTCCATAATTTATTAGGAAATCTGATACAGAACCACCATGAACATGATGTTTTACAAGAGCATATACAGAATGACCATGTCCATAGTGTTCTATGAGATCAGAAAGAGAAGCGCCATGTCCATAATATGCTGTGAGATCAGACTCCGAACCCCCATGTCCATAATATTCTATGAGATCAAATACAGAATCACCATGACTGTAATGTTCAAGTGAGATCAGATGCAGAAACATGTCCATCATTTACTAGGAGATCAGAAACAGAAACACCATATGTCCATAATGTTTTATGAGATCAGATATAGAGCCAGCAAGTCCATTATGTTCTATGAGATCAGTTACAGAACCACCATGTCCATAATGTTTTATGAAGATCATATTCAAAAGTATAATGCCCATGATGTACTATAAGATCAGATACAGAACCAGCAGATTTATGTCAAATGATTGAATGGACAGATTGTAGAAACCCATATGGTCGAACACATATTTTTGGCAATTCAGTCCATCAAAAAAAAAAACAATTAAAATGCAAACAGCACTCATATACAACACAAAAATGCATGCTATGTTGTCCTATCTCGCCTTCGTTCTTGATGGTCGGGTTCAGAACCAAGATTCGGTTCCAACTCAGCCGCATATTAAAGCTCGAGAGCTTTCATTGGCTTCAGGCTACATCCTGTCCCAAAATGCCTAGCAACTGTCACCCAGATCTCATTTGCCACTTGCAGCTTTGGGATTGCTTTTCACTGCTTCAGGCTAAGTGGATATTTCTTTAACTTTTTATGTGGTTATTAAGTAATAATTAAGTGGTAGAATAATGTCTTTACATTGCTATATCTTGCATGTTCCATTGTATCAGTAAAGGTCCTTTCCACTCTTGATTTTTGACTTTGTGTGGGCCGTCGTGTCTCTCAGGCCTCTATCTAACTCTGCCCCTCCATTTTTTTTTAGGAATCCATTTAAGTTAGAGGACTCCATTTTCTCCTCTTGCCCCTAGCTTAGCCTGTTTTTAGTTAGAGGGTCCCCCTGTTGTTCCTTTCACCATTTAAATTATAGGCGTCTCCTCAGGTTAGAGGAGTACGTCATTTAAGTTAGAGACTCTACTCTAACCGTCTTTCCCTTTTCTTCTTCTTCAAAAAAAAAGAGAAAAAGAAAACTTGTTCTCCTCTTTATTGAGTAGTTGTTTTGTAATCTTGCTAGTCTGATGTGGTTTCTTGCACTTGAGTAAACTTTACTAACTTTATGACTTAGGATGTCTAAAGAGACTAAACAGTGTGGTTTTAAAAAGTGAGATTCTTGCACACAGAAAATGTCAATCACTGATGGACACACTAGTTGTGTGTATTGCTTAGGTGCTGTCCACTTGCAGTATTCCTGTTCTATTTGCCATCAGTTTAGTTCAAGGGTCCTGCAGGAATGGAAAAACAAGCCAATACTTCAGGGTTTGTTAAAGGGGCCTTTTGACTCAGCTGTTGAAGGGACTCAGGCATCCAAACCTTCAGACAAGTCACCCAAAACTTCTTCGGCTCCAGCTTTCAAGTTGTCAAAGAGATCTGAAAAATTGAGTTCTTCAGATCTGAAACTTGTCAGTTCTGAAAAGGAAAAATCTACATCGGATCCACTTGCAGTTTTGGAAATGTCTAGTAGTCGAAAAAGGAGCCGGTCACCATTCTTGCAGCCGATTCATTTGGTGCCACAGTCTCCTTTATTACAATTGGTGGCAGGTAGCCATAAGTCCTCCCATTCCTCTCGGTCATCCAGGAGCCTTTCAGATGATGATGTAGAGTGGGTGGTTAGAAAGTTGCTTCATACACCAGCCCTGGCAAAACTTCTCACCAGCCCAGCCCAGATGGTCATGGAGCTGACTTCAGCAGCTGTTTTACCTACAGTTTCTCCTCCAAGTCAGTCGAGTTTGGACCTAGAGTGCCTGGAAGTCCAGGCGGTGGAACCTTTGGAACTGAAATCCATTCCTGGAGCTTCGGTGCTGATCTGCACTCTGACCTGGTCAATGTTGTCATTCATCGAGGGGTCTGGTGGCCAAGACTCCCTTGTTAGTTCTGGGGGGAGAGTCGAACTGGACCCTTGTTGGATCCAACTCCCCTTTTGGGGCTTTGGTGCAGGTGAGTTTCATGCTCACATCAGCCTTGGAGCCATCTTCCTTGCCACGGGGGAGATCTCCTGGTTCCTGTGAGCTGGAGGCTCTCTCAGCCAAGGATCGTGGCCTTTGCGGTGATTAGGAGCGTGCTTTCCTCTGAGAGTGGTTCACCCTCGGCTCCAGCTAATCTACCCCTCAAAGGTCCAGTGTCAACCTCTACACCATCCCTCCAGCCCCAGCATAGGGAACCAATGCCCCAGGATGGCCTAATGGGTGAAACCCTCTCTTCCAAAACCTCCCTGGAACATCCCCCCAAGGAGGTCCCTTGGAAGAGAATGCGTAAGAGGAAGCACATAAACTCCCTTGAGTCTGTCACATGTGATATCGACTTGGATGATTCAGAAGGGTACCCACGTTCACCCTCTGAGGATATCTCCTTTTCAGACATCTTAGATATCCTGAAACAGAGAGGTGGCTGGGAATCGCTCTCCCCTTCTGAAGATGAGTTGGTATACCTGGAGGTACTTGATTCATGACCCTCCACCTCTTGGGTGTCTCCACCTTTCGACCAGCTCCTGGGTGTAGTCAGTCAAAAGGCATGGAGATCTCCAGAGTCAGTGGAACCAGTTCCAAGGAGACCCAACAAATTCATTACAGCCACGAAAGACAAACAGTATCTGACCAAAGGTGTCCCAGTAGATGCTATGGTGGTGGTGGTGGCAACCACCAAGAAGGAATTAGCTGAAACTTCTGCATCTGTCCATCTGCCAAATAAGGAGTCTCAAATTATGGACAGATATGGGAAGCATATGTTCTCTACAGCATTCTTTGCCCTTAGGTTGCTGAATTATTTATCCCATTTTACTCATCTTCAGAGGGATCTCCTCAAGGAGCTAGGAGATACCCTCCAAGGTGTTACAGCTGGGGGGGGGGGTACCTGACAAGATAAGCTCTCAGCTTGTGATCTTAACCTCTATAACAGGCTCCTCCATGTAGCTCATCTCATATTCGGCCGATGGAGCGAGCAGGGCAGCAGGCGCAGGAATAGCTCTGAGGAGACATTCTTTGATGTGTCTTTGTGAGTTTGCTGAGCCCATCAAGTCTTCCTTTATTGATGTCCCTTTTTGATGGCTTGTCCTTGTTCAAGCCAAAAGTGAAGGAGACTCTCACCAGGAACAAGCAAGATGGCAAGACTCTGTCTGCTGTGGGAGTGCATTTCTCCATCCCTACTAGACCTTATCCCAAAGGTCAGAAGGGCAGAAAAATGTGGTTCTGTAAATCCAAAGGAGCTTTGCCGGACACGCATGGTGAAATTTCCCCCAGGGGCAGAGGGGGAAATAACAAGAGAAGACACCACCCTTGCAGCATAGGGGGTCTGCAGAATCAGGGTGACAGAGATACATTCTCAGGTAAACCCTTCCAGCGCTCCTGAAATGAGGCCCACCTGTCCACCTCTGGAGACAGTCTGGGGAGATTATCACTGTACCCAAAAGCCTGGCTAGACATCACTCAAGACAAATTGTTACAGTCCATCATATCCAGGGAATACAACATTCCTTTCTCCCTTCCATCACTTCCATCAAAGTCTATCCCAGATATACCCCCTGGTCAAAGGGATCAAGCAACTCTAGAAATTCAAAGGTTCCTAGAAAAAAAGAGTCATCCAAGAAGTCCCTGCAGACCAAATCGGGTCCAGAGTTTACTCAAGGTTCTTTTTAGTTCCAAAAAGACAGGGGATTGGAGACCAGTTTTGGTTTTCAGCAGACTGAACAAGTCAGTAAAGAAAACAAAGTTCCAGATGGTTGACACTGCAGTCTATACTCCCTTTTCTGGGACAAGACAATTGGATGTGCTCCATAAATCTTCAGGATGTGTACTACCATATAAAGATGGACAGATGATGCAGAAGATATTTATGCTTCCGGCTGGGAGCCAGTCATTACCAATTCAGAGCTCTGCCCTTTGGTCTCACTACAGCCCCCAGAGTGTTTACCAAATGCATGGCAGTAGTTAAGGCTCACCTGAGGTGTCAAGGGTTCCGGGTGTTTCCATACTTAGACGACTGCTCCTGACCACCATCACTGAGCATCTACTAACCAAGACAAGATATCCACCATTCATCTCTGCTCAGAGGTGGGCATTACTATAAATTTATAAAAATCTGCCTTGTTGTCATCACAGCATATTATCTTTATAGGGGCAGACTTAAACACAAAAGACATGGTCGCAAAACCACCTCATGAAAGATTTCAAATGCTACACCATCAGGTGTCAATATTACTCATGAAGAAAAAAGTGCAAGCAAAATTTGTCCTCAAGGTTCTGGGTTCAATGGCAGCTGCAATAGCATTAGTCCCACTGGCACATCTACACATGAGAATATTACAGTGGCTACTTTTCACTCAGTGGTCCATGCAGGAGTTGTCCATGTCGCACAAAATTCTCATTATAAACACCTGCAAGAGGGACCTACGATGGTGGCTTCAGTCCATGCAAGTAATGATGGGCAGACAATTTGTTCTCCCCAACTTGTAGCTACAGTGACCACGGATGCTTCCCAGATAGGGTGGGGGGGGCATTATCTGGGACAGACTGTCCAAGAGACTTGACAAGAACATGAATACCACTTGTACATAAATGCCCTAGAGATGAGAGCGGTGCTTCTGGTGTTGCAAGCATTCCAGAGCTCTCTCACAACAGGTACAATTGCAATACAGACAGACAATATGTCAGTGGTGTAGTGCATCAACAAACAAGGTGGAACCAGATCCTACCACCCCTGTCGAGAGGCTCAGAGAGTATGGCAATGGGCAATTTCTTCTTAATGTTTTCTGACTGCAACACACATCCTGGGGAAATTCAACATGACAGCAGAGAGATTAAGCAGAGCAATTCTTATGCCTCATGAGTGGTCCCTGAATCAGGAAATTGTGAACCAAATTTTTCTCAAATGGGGCCAGCCTTGCTGCAACCTCCTTGCCATGGCCATCAACTCCAAATGCAGCAGCTACTTTGGCCTCATTCCCCCTCTGAGGGAGTCACCAAGGGATGACCTTGTTCATGATTGGCCCCCAGGACTTCTGTATGCTTTCCCCCCATTTCCATTGAATCCCCAGGTACTCTAGAAAGCCAAATCATTGAATTGCAGTATAATTCTCATTGCTCTTTACTGGCCTCGTCAGATATGGTTCCCCTTTCTATGGCCCCATCTTCAGGAGGAGCCTTGGATCCTGGACCCAGTGCTGGATCTTCTGACTCATCAGTCAGGAATGCTCCACCCCTCTATTCAGATCCTTAAGCTGACAGCTTGGTTACTCCACTTCCCATTTTGGCCAGGCTTCCAGAACTATCCCAGGCAGTGCGGCACATTCTGGTTTCATCGCACAAGAATACAACTTGAAAACTTTATGCAAGCAAATGGAAGAGATTTTCTTGTTGGGCTGACAAAAAACATATAGACCCCATTACAGCCCCTATATCTGCAATCCTGGAATTTTTAACAGAAACCTTTAATCAGGTTGCAGCGGCAGCCATGGTATGAGGGCAACTAGCTGCCATATCAAACTACCATGTAGGAGACATGGGATCCAATATAATGTCCCACAGATTATGCAAAGCCTTTCTGTGGGGAACATTCCTTTTAAGACCTCCCATAAGAGAACCATCACCTCCTTAGGACCTCAATTTGGGGTTATCATCTTTAATTCTCCCTCCTTTTGAGCCAGCCTTCACTTGCCCACTAAAGTTTTTATCTTGGAAGACAATCTTTTTAACAGCCATTACTTCCTCTAGGACGGTTTTAGAACTTCAAGCTCTGTCTATCCATCCTCCCTATCTGATTTTCCACAAAGACAGAGTCTCCCTCAGGGCAAATCCTTCTTTTCTGCCAAAAGTTTGTTCTGAGGCCAATTTAAATCAGTCTATTTAGGTACCTTTATTTTTCCCCAATCATGGCAACAAGGCAGAATACAAGCTGCACCAATTGGATGTACATAGGCAGTTACGTTTTTACTTACATAGGACAAAGGAATTTAGAAAATCTGACCAACTGTTTGTTTTATTCTCAGAAAACAGAAAAGGAACATCAGTTTCCAAATTCACCTTATCAAAATGGCTTACAGACACCGTTACATATGTCTATAAATATCACAAGAAAGAGCTGCCGGGAAAAATTAGAGGGCATTCAACTAGAGCTATGTCAACTTCCACTGCCTTTCAAGCTAGGCTCCCTTTGGATTCAATTTGCGCTGCATCTACATGGGTTAACCCTCATACCTTTATCACTCATTACAAAGTAGATGTGGCCTCCTGGAAGAGGGCGTCCTTTGATTCCACTGTTCTGAAGAGTTTATTCCCATGAGCCACCTGAGAAAGAAGGTGCTGTTGATGCTGCCCTAACCATCAAGAATTACGGCGAGATAGGACAACATAACATAAAGAAGTTATGTACTTACCATAACGTTCCATGTTTGTTGTCCATAATCTCGCCTTCATTCTTGCATCCCATCCCTCCTTCCCCCTTCCTGGAGGATCGAGAGGAATTTTTTGAAATTGGCTGTAAATTGCCTAATTCCCTTCATGCCTTAGGAATTATGGGCAGAGGACCTGTTGTAGTTGTTGTATTGGGTGGAATAGTCTAGCGATTAGTTGTCCCAAATGAGATCTGGGTAACGGTCACTAGACATCTTGGGATAGGATATAGCCTCGAGCCAGTGAAAGCTCTAGAGCTTTAGTATGTGACCAAGTCAGAACTGATGCTCGGTTCTGAACCCAACCATCAAGAATGAAGGTGAGATTATGGACAACAAACATGGAACATTATGGTAAGTACATAACTTCATTTTTTGCAGGGGGACAAGCTCCCCTGCACTCCCCCCTCTCCCTGCTAATTATATATACCAACTCCAAAATCACACTACAGTGGTTAAAAGGGCAATTTTCGTGATCCCTACTGTAACTCGATCTCAGTCAGAACAGTTTGACAGACTGTATTGTCAATCCTATGGGTTTTGACAATCTGGCCCTTTGAAAGTTTGCCAGGATCCTAAAACCACTACATCCATAATGTTCTATGAGGTCAGATAAAGAAGTCCATAAAGATTTATGAAAATTGTATACAGAAGTATCCTGTCCATAATGCATTCTAATATCATATACAGAACCACCATATCTGTAATGTATTATGAGAGCAGATACAGCATTATCATGCCTATAACATTCTATAAAATCAGATACAGAACTACCATAAGTCCATAATATACTATCAAATCAGATATAATACCACCATTTTTATAATGCACTATGAGATCAGATACATGACCATCATATCCATAATATTCTAGGAGATCAAAATACCAAAAATGAAAATCACCGGAGAGTGTAGAAGTCAGTAAAATAAACAGCACAAACACTCTGGCACTTGGCAATCCAATAGCAGGCAAAAGAAAAAAACAAAATAAACAAATACACTTAAAAAACTCCAAAACACTTTTAATATAAAACAAATAAACATGCTTTAGCACTTTCATCAGTACACTATCTTCAGAACCACAAAACAAAGTAAAAACTAGTTTAAATACTTTTCAAGTAAATGAACCCACCCCCAATGATGAACCAATCAATGTGTAATAGACTAACCTCTAATAAAGTAACATGCACAACTGAATGTTGGTTATAAGTTCATAGGTTCATAGGTAGGTACTAGGCTATTGGCTCTAGGGCCTATATAAGCCTAGCCAAAAAGGTACCCTGGCTTTCGCCACCCAAGAAAATTATTCTCCTGTGCCTCTGTCAAAAGCAGACAGAAGTGATGTGAATTTCCTATTTCCCATCCAATCATCAAGATTTTTCTTTAAGAGTGCTAATGAAGAGCTTTGTTTGATATAGATAGATAGTTTGTTCCAGAGTATGGGAAGTCTGTGGGACAGGAATCTATCCCTCCAGCATGTTCTGTTTATTGTGGTGACAAGGTTTAGGTCCCTAGAGCATGTAGCTTGGAGGGATTGGGATTTCTTTAAGTGGAGCATGTCCAACAACTCTGGGTTTGACTTAGCTTTGTATGTTAGGCAGAGATCGCCACTGAGTAGGCGATATGCGATGGAGTAAAGCTGGAGTTTTTTGAGACGGTCTGCGTAGGGCATCTGTTTGAGGCCTATAATCCTCTTTTTGAGGTATTGGCCTTTCCTGTTGTTGTAGATGTCTTGTGAGGTACATGCCAAAAGGGGAAATGTACTCAATAATGGGTCTAATACGTGCCGAGTAGAGGGGAACAATTACCTATTTTTTCCTGGATGAGAAATCTTTTGTGATGAGGTGTGCCACGTAGAAGGATTTACTGACTAATGTGGTGATGTGATTACCAAAGGAGAGACTACTGTCCACCTGTGTCCCATGGTCTCTTATTACACTTTAGGTGTTAAGTAGACTACCGCCTAAGTGGTAGTTCATGGGTACAGAGTTTTTACCAAAGGGGATGACAATGCACTTTTTGGCATTGAGCTTGAGGCCATGGCTTTGACACCAGGCTTCTGTCTCAGTGAGGCCCTTTTGTAGGATATCCACATCATTAGGAGTTTCGATTATGGCTCTTAGTTTGCAGCCATCTGCGGACTTAGTTAGCCAAAGACCTTCTGTGTTAGCCTGCACTTCAGAGAAGTAGATACCAAACAGGGGAGGACCTAGGACTGATCCCTGTGGTACTCCACCTGTCACTGGTCTGAAGTTGGATTTGGAGTCTGCTACTTTCACAGTGTGGGTTCTGTCAGTGAGCCAGTTGGCAACCCATCTTGTGACATAGGGATTTATACCTAGTTTAGTGAGTTTATCTATAATTCCAGAGTGGGCGATGGTGTCAAAAGTCTTGGCGAGATCTAGATAGGCTGTGTGAACCACCTTACCCTTGTCTACGGCTTTGGTGACTGCTTCAAAGAAGTCTATCAGGTTTTGGAGACATGATCTGCCTTTTACAAACCCAAACTGGGTGGGGTCCAGAGTTTGGAAATTACCAATGTCTTTGTTTATAAGTTCAATGATGATATGTTCCATGGCCTTGCAGACCAGGCTCATCAGGCTAATGGGGCAATAGTTCCTGGGGTCCGTGGTGACTCCCCCTTTGTGGAGTGGGATAACCGTCACTGTGTGCCATTCAGTAGGTGCAATGATTGAACATGGTACTTAGGTGGGGTGCCGGTTAATTCTATAGTTCATGTAGAATGCAGCCTGGGATGTTGTCAGGTCCCAAGGATGCTGTGTTCTTGGCTTTGGAGAGTGTATTTTTTACCTGTGCAGCCATGATTACAGGAACTTTGCATTCTTCTGGTATAGAGTTGGGCCCTTTAGAGGGTGAGAGGGGGGTAAAGTTAGCACTGAACCTATCTGCCAGGATATTGGCAATATCTGTTGGTTCTGTATATTTAGTGCCATTGTGCTGTACCTCAGAGCAGATCTGAGTGTTGCCATTGAGATTCTTGACATAGCTATAGAATACTGTGTAGTTGTCCTTAGAATCAGTGACAATTTTGTTTTTGTAACTAGCTTTGGAGGATTTTATGAGGGATCTCAGCTTCTTACTGAGGCTGACCACGGAGTTCCTCAAATCATGGGATTTTACTCTTTTTAGCAACATTTTCTTTCTTCTGATGTAGAGTTTATGGCAGGGGACCACCAGTTTGGCTTCCTTTTTTTTTGGAGGATAGCATCTTGGTTCTGTTAGCGATAGCACAATCCATGCACTCGTGTAAGTGCTTATAAAGTGCATTTGTGTAGGATTCAGCAGTCGTACCTCTATTGTCCATCTGCATGGGTGTCATGAAGTTTGCCACTTCTGTCTTAAGAAGAGTGAAGTTGACTTTGGGGAAATTTTTATGGTGGTTTGCCTAATGGGGTGGTGGGGTCGGGATGTGGATGTCTAGGGTGATTAGCCTGTGGTCGGATCTGACCAATGAGTAATTGACCTCTGGTGTGGAACACCGGTCGCCCATGCTGGTAATGACCATGTCTAGGTCTGGTTGGGGTGTGGATAGGTTGATCCAAGGCACTGGAATTTATGAATTCCAGAAAACGTTGAGCAAAAGAGTTGGTACATGAGTAGTTTCCCCAGTTAATTGTGGGGTAGTTGAAATTGTCCATTATTAGGGTGTTGAGTTGTACCCTAATATTTTCCAGTGTATCAAGAAATGAGGAGTGGGAATCCTGAGGCATTGTGGGGGTTCTGTAGCAAGCTACAATTTGGATTGTGGTCTTGCCCAGAGTTAGCTGCACTTGGATAATCTCGGATGCATTATGCTGAGCAACTAGCCTGGAGGTGTGGATATCCTTAATGAATATTGACACGCCTCTGCCTTTAATGTTTCGATCCAGGTTAGGTGGCCAAAAGGTTTGGTATGAATTATAGTCTGGTAATGCAGGGGTGCTCCCTGGAGCCTTGAACCACATCTCTGTCACTGCACAGATGTCAACGTTCTCCATTTTAAGGACTGCCTCGAGTGAGTGCATTTTGAGGTTTAGACTTCTAGCACTGAGTAGCATTACCCTCAGAATTTGCTTTCTTGTACCTGTTACGGTGGTGAATTTGTCATTTGAACCTTGAGTAAAAAAGGCACTATAGGAGTGGTAAGAGCCTTAGCCAGTATCCGGTGTCCCAAGGGCGACAGGTGCAGACCATCTCTGGCAAAGCACCATGGTCTGTCGATCATGTCATCCCAGGCAGACGAATACTGGATCACCTTAGAATGACACCAGAAGCTTAGCCAATTGTTGAAGTCAATCATTTTGTCCTTGTACTGTGGTATCATTCTGTGTGATTGCAGGATGCTACTCAGGGCTAGGGTCATACCTGCCTGGGCTACAAGATCGGAGAGCTCCTCCATGTCTCTTTTCATGTAGTCCAGGGAGGTATGTCTCAGGTCATTCACACCACCATGGGCAATGTCAGAGTCATATTTGTACTTGTTGTGAAGTGACCTGTACACTTGCGTTATGTGGTGGATCCTGGCACCCAACAGGCAGTAACTTTCTCCTTGTTTAGCCTGGTGAGTGGAACATCAGTGTGCCTGACTATAGTCACCTATGACTAGAGTGTTGGGTACATTGTTGAGCCTTATGGGCTGTGGTTGAGTGGCACACTGAGTTTGTGGGCTATGTGTCATTTGGGTTGTGTTGGGGGGGTGGAGGTTGCTTGTGTTTCTGCTTTGGAGGTCTCTGTTGCTTGGGCAGATTTTTATTGAGATACTTCATGAATGTAGGTGTGCGTTTTGTGTTTCTGTGTGTGTGTTTTAGGTTTTGAGGAACTATGAGATGAGTGTGGTGTGGAGCAAGTGTTTACCTTCTCTTGATTGTCTAGTCCAGTCTTGGGTGAAGCGAGCTTTGCTTCCAGTTTGGCTATATAAGTGCATCTTTCACAGGTTGTAGAATTTGGTGGTAGGAGGAGAGGGTTGTCTGTGTACATGAGGCAATTACTGCATTGCCCCAAGATGCCTGGTTTCATCAGGTAGACAGGAGAAAGCACCGGGAGCTGACCCTTAGACATGCCTGGATAGGTGCTTATTTATTAAGTACGAAAAATTGTTTTCCTCTAGGCAAGTGAGAAATGTTGAGTGTTGTAGCAATTTGTAGCTTATTTAGTGCTTACAATGAGTTCTAAACCAGTGCTGAGCTTATAGAAACAGATTTGAGTGCTAAAACTAAAGAACTGGCTAGTTCTAAGGAAAAATTTGAACAGCAGACTTTATGGCACCGGGAGTAGTTTAACCCTAGCCTAGCGGCGATACATAAAGTATATATATATATATATATATATATATATATATATATATATATTTATATATATATATATATAACAGTAGCAAATGAGCAAACTGATTTAAACAAATTAGCAGTTAACCAATAAAAAGCTAAAAACTGAACCTCATTTTAGCAGTCTTCGATCAGACAAGTTCTAACTGCACACTCCTGCCACTAGGGTGCAGGGGAACCTTCTCCAAAAAGATGGCCTGGATTAGTGCTCAAGTTATACAAATAAAGCTAGTTACAGCAGGTCTGAATCTAGTCTATGCTACAGAAAACAAGGAGTACCAATTTCAGAAAGACACCATTCAAACAAGGAGGCACAATAAGCCTTTAACCAGAAACTCCCAGCTCAGAAGGGCAGAATCTACTTCTCCTCCCACAAGAGTGCAGACCACACCTTCTTAATGTAAAATAACTGGCCGATGCCCAAGTGCTTAAACCAGAACTAATACAATTTTAGAATAACAGACACTAAGCCTTCAATCAGCAACTCCCAACTTATGAGGATGTAAGCTACCTGTCCTGCCACAACAGTGCAGACCACAACCTTCTTAATGTAAAACAACTGGTCTGAAGCCCAAGTGCTTAAACCAAAGGCTTAGAATAACAGTTACAATTTAATCTGGACAGCAATGTAAAAAAAAAAAAACACCTAAAGCACTGAATAACAGTAAAAAAAATAACCATATACTAGTTTGTTAAAAAATCAAAACATCTCAAACCATATTGTGTCTTCTTTTAAGTTCACTGGTGGTAGAAACCCTTTCATTTAAGCCTGGAGAATTGGTGGCATTTAATCTTAGTTGCCACACCATGTCCCTGTGCATCAATAAAATTTTGCAGTCACTACAAAAAGGGCCATTGTGAACCTGCTCCAACACTAGAAACTTAAACTTGTCAAAACCATCACAAACCATAGAATGGCATGCCAGTGTACTTTTATTGTCAAGTTTCTGAATGATGTATATGTGTTGGTAAATTCTATGGTTTAACCCATTAATCGTCTTGCCAACTTAGAAAGCCTGGCAGGACTAACAAATAGCAAGGTACACCACCCTCTCAGAGAAAAAATTTGATTTACCTCCACAAAGCCATTTTTTGGCCACACTGTGCAACCATCCACCATAGCTGTCTTCAATAAATCTGCACTGTTTGCATCTTCCACATTCTACACTTACCAGCTAAGTACACCATTCAACTGCGGTTTCCTCTCCAACAAATCTTTGATGTTATTTTTTCTTTTATATGTAAAACTTGGCATAGACTCGCCAATAGATCTAGTATTTTCATCACAGTTAAACAAAAAACAAATTTTTTGTGATAATATTTTCAATACATTTTACATCAAGAGTGTAGTGCAAAATCATGTTACAAAATTTAGTGGTTTTAGCAATGTTATTGTTGTTGCACAACCCTTGTTTAATAATGGAGCCGTACTTGCCTACCTTTTCAGCGTTAACCCCTTTCAGGGTACTTTCCAAAAGATAGTTGGGAAAGCCCCTCTCAAGAAACATGTTCCTTATTGTTTCACATTCCCTCATACACCAGACATTGTTAGATGTAAGCCTAGAGGCTCAAATAAATTGCCTTTTTACGATGCCTCTCTTTTGATGGCTGGGATGACAACTGGAATAAAACAAAAAAGAGTTACAGTAAATAGATTTTCAATACAGGTGAGTCTCCAGTCCTGCATCCTGTGAACACAACATTTTTATATCTAAAAAAATAATCTCATGGAAGCCTACTTGGTGTGTAAACTTTAGAAAGTCAGTGCTAACATCCAGCAGGGAAATAATTCTAACTGCACAGTGTCCCCTTGCTAAACCAACAGCAAATCATCTAAATATCTAAAATATCCCTTGCAGAACTTAAACAGGGGAATGTTAAAAAAAATAGACAGTTCCCATTTCAATAGAACCCCATTGGCAAATATGGGGCACAAGCGTCCCCCATAGCAACACCTATGACTTGTTTGTAATATTCACCATCAAATCTGATAAAGTTGTTGCCCAAAATAATCTCCATAAATTCACTTATAAGAGTACAATCAGTTTCAGGAAGGTTGCTATAAGATTTAACCACATCAGCAAACCAAACCAACCCCTCTTCATGTGGAATATGAAAAAGAAGATTTTTAACATCACAGGTAACAGTGTCTGAGTCAAAGCAAACATCACTAAGTTGGTCAAACAAGTCCCAGGAATCTTTAAGTATGTGCTTAAACCTGGAAAATAAGTTTTTTAACTTGTTGTCAACAACTTTTGCCATGGATTCTATCCTGGATCCTGCTGAAACCACAATTGGCTTTAATGGAGGGTCCTGTGTGTTTGAGTGTATTTTTGGAATCCCAAAAATAGGTGGAATAATGGGATCCTGCACTTTTAAAAATTCAAATAAGTCGGAGTTAAGCTGTTCAAAGAGAAAAAACTCCACCAATACCACCCAGATGCCCCTGAAAGCTATGTTGATCTCATTAAGGGACACAGGGCAATATGTTTCCGTGTCACATAAAAGGTTCAACATGCATCCTCTGTATCTAGCAAAGATCCTAAGATCACTTTTTGTTGATATAAACCAAAGAATCAGCTTTGACTTTTCCTTGTTGAATCTATGGTTCAAGACATCTAGAAAAGGAATGGCAGAACATAATTTTTGCAAGCCATCTGCATGATACAGAGGGGTAAAAGACTGACTATGACCCTGACAGCCTGGGCCTTATTAGTGATTACAGTAGTGAAGGAGCTGGCAGTGAAAGTGAGTGAAGACTGACATTGGCTCATCCATCCTGGGAGGAGGGAGCTTTATAGTGTACTGCATTGCTGATACCTACCAGAGAATGGGTGTGTATTATACAGTATGTGAAGCAAGTAGATGTACTGGGTCTATATTAGATCACCGAATGCTTACAAAAGCGAACGGTGATTAATCGACCCTATGTAACTGAAAGCTTACAATGTCGAAGTGTCAGAACAGCGATTTTTTTTCCCAAGGGAAAAAAAAATCACTGTTCCAACAAAAAAAAATAATAAAAAACAATTTCAAACATTACATAAAGTGGGGGGCTTCACCCCCCTACTTAAATATACCAACTCCGAGACCGCACTACAGTGCCAAAAATGGCAAAGTACCGAAGCGGCCAAGCAAATTCTTTCCCCAGAGAAAGAATTTGCTTAACAGCCGCTTTGATATTTTGCGTTTTCAACCTTTTAAGTTCGACCAAGACGCATTTGAAAGAATGCGTCTTCTGTCTTCTAATATAGACCCGATGTACTTGGGTCTGCTGAGGTATGTCAACAGTAACCTTCAATTATGTGAATTTGGAGCCATGCATGTACTTTGTAGATGGTACTATAGGCCCTCACTTTGGCAGGTGCTCTTGTCAGCTGTCAGTAGAGAGGTTTAGATTCTGCCCCCTTTCTTCAGTGAGTATAGATAGAGGGAAGAAGAAATTGAAATGAGTTGGTCAAATAGGGGAAGTTGGTCTTGATTGTCACAAAGGAAAGAAGTAAAAAACAATCATAAAAAATAAGCTTTTTTCAAGTTGTCCCCTTGAGTGTAGATGAATTAAATAATAATACATGTTTCTTTGTTTTATACATATATTACATTTTATATATATTATATTATATACATTTGGGTGTGTGTACTTGTGTGTATATATCATCATTATTTTTATATTGTCATATATATTTTTTACGACATTTATATATACATTTTTCACGTGTATTTTACATTTTCATAGTGACTGTTTGGTTCTACGTTTGTGTGTGTGTGTGTGTGTGTGTGTGTGTGATTGTTGTGTCTATGTGGGAGAGGTCTTTGGATACGCATTTCATATGCTCAAGTTGATTATTATGCTATTCACACAGCATGAATTTACATTGCATTTTTATGACTGTTTTTTTATGACTGTATTTTTGCATTTATACATATGTATGTGTATATATGTGTATATACATTCATTTATATATATATATATATATATATATATATATATATATATATATATATTTTTTTTTTTTGTATTTGTCATCATTATGACAATACTTCGTTTTTGTAGAAAATCACATTTGTTATTTTTTCAGTTTGATGGTCATGATGTCATTTCCTGTTTAGTAAGTTATTTAAGGAACTGGAAATCATTTGAAAATGTTTCTGAGGAAGTTCACGTATTAAACAGTGGATGAAAGTGCTAAATTTTTGGCTTCTGGTTTACTTGTTTTTTTTGCCAGCAGGTCTGCAGTTCATTTTTTCGTTTTGTTTGGTTGTCAGCATTTTAAGAACAAGACTGCTTTATTATCAGACTTTACCAGGGGGGGGTCCTCACTCATGGGATAGAACAGCGATCCCCATGTTGGTGAGCACTATGTCAAGGATGTTAGAACCCCTTGTGGGGGTGCTTACTATCTCCTCCAAGTCATTTGTGTTAACAAAGTCTAGGAACCTTTGGGTCAGTGCGTTTGTGCTCATATATGTTATCCAGTCGATGGAAGGATAGCTAAAGTCACCCATGACCAGGGTATTTGGCTGTACTGAGAGTGAATCAAGTAGGTCTAGGTAGGAGGTGTTGCTTTTGTTGTTCATGGTGGTGGACCTATAGTTAACAGTGATGTGGAGGGGGGGTCTTTCCTTCAGTTAGTTGGACTTGGATTAACTCCAGGGAGTCATACTTCTCCTCCCTTGTTTTTTTCATATTTATTTTGTGGTTTGAATGTGTGGAAGACATTTATAGGCCTGTATGGCCGGGGTACTCTCTGAGGCCTTGAACCATCTCTCTGCGACTACTCAGACATCAGCATCTTCCAGGATGAGAAGTGTTTCAAGTGAATGGATTTTCTGATTTAGACTCCTAGCATTAAGCAGCATAACCATGAATTTGTTTCTGGAGGATATTTTTACATCGGGAATATTGGTCTTATGACATTGAGGTTGGGAGGGTGGCCTAATGGTTAAGGTGTTTGCCTTACAAGCACAAGGTGCAGGGTTTGAGTCTCACAAGGGATAATTCGCTAGGCTTAAAAAGGCTTGCAAGGGCAGTTAGCTTAGTACTAATCTATGAATCTATGAATCTATAAAAAAGGCACTATGGGAGGAGGCAAGTACCTTTGACAGCAAACTAAGGCCTCGAAGTGATAGGTGAAGACCATTCTGGCAAAGCAGCATGGTCTGTCAACCATATCATTCCAGGCTGCTAGATACTATATCCCCTGGATTGACATCAGAAAACAAGTCAATTATTTTTTGTTTGTATTGTGGCATCATCCTAGGTGAGGGAAGAATGCTGCTTAGGGCTAGGGATATACCTGCCTTGGGCACATAATCTGAAAGCTCCATCATGTCTATCTTCAAATAGTCCAGTGAGGTACTTCTCAAGTCATTCACTCCAACATGGACTATGATAGAATTATGAGAGAGTCATATTCAGAGTAACTCATGTGATGCATTTTATGTGGGGAAAACTGATAGAAAACAAAGGGAGAGAGTATGGGAAAACACGTATGATATGAGAAAAATAAGTCTACTAATGCCCTTTTCAGACATAGTGCTGGGTGTCCCAATTTTAAAATGTTTATGGTTTTTTTTGTGATTTACACGGTGATAGCCATTGATTTGATGGGACATTTTGTTACCCTTTTAGAGTTTAAGGCACTCATCTGGCAGCTGAGGCCTAATGTCTCTGTTAGCGCAGGAATAAATGATTCTCTCTCACTAGTGATTGCAATGAAGAGAAAGGCTAATGTTGTACAAATGGTTATTTAAATGATGCAACATTAATATGTTATTATCATAGTAATATAATGTTTTTATTAATTGAAATGTTGAGAAAGTGTAATGCATTATTAGTGAGTGGTGTTTATTAATTTTTTTCATAATTCATGATGCAAATTAGTGTGTTCTGATTGGTAGATAATTAGTATTTCAACAGGGGGAGTTTTCTTTGAAATTACTCTGATGAAGTCTTGTATATTAAGTCAGTACGAAAGTGCTAAATCAAATAAGTTAGTAAAGAGTGTTTCAAGATAAGGCAATTGGTTTCTGATTTTTATTTTTATTGGTCATGATAGTGTTATTTGACTTGCTTCATTTTCAGAGGAGATCTCTATGGTTGACACATTTTTGAAAATGAGAAGCTCCTATCATGGTAATCTGATTGATATTTTATGCTTATCCTTTGAGATTGCTCTGGAGAATAATGGCTTTGTGTTTGACTCAATTTAATATCTCCAGCTTGTTGGCATGGTCATAGGCACTTCCCGTGCTAATAGCTATGCCAACATGATGCTAGCCCACTGAGGCAGGAGTGTCCTCTTCAATTTGGCTGGGTTCAAGCAGCATGTACTCTTCTACAGATGGTTAGTGGATGACCTCTTTATTTAATGGTTGGGGACATCTGCTGAATTGAATGAGTTTGTAGACTTTTCACATACTACAACACATTTTTAGAGGTTTACTGTAAAATATTCATCAGATATAATGGATTTTTTGGATGTAAGGCTTACTAGAAATGGTATTAACAGGTTTTCTACCAGACTTCATAGGAAAGATTTCTATAAACCACATTTTGTTCATCGATCTAGCATGTATCCACAACAGGTTTTTAAAAATATTGTTAAAAGACAGCAATGAAAATTTCACTTATGAATAATGTAGAGACAGAACTTATTGAGGACATTATGGGATTTAACTGAGACCTTGGAAGAAGAGGGTACACTAAGAAAGAGATAGAAAAGGTCTCTAGGGAAGAAATGATACTTAGATCTACAGATGGGAAACCTTACTATGGGTCACCCTTGAGAAAAAAGGAGTGTTTTTGTGCACTGATTAAGACCCTGTTTAAATAGGTTTGACATTCACCTGTGATAACACATTGTGAACATTTTTTCATAGGAACTGGAATATTCTTAGGACTGACTCTGATGTGGCATGGGTGGTGCATGAGAGGCCTCATTTTTATTATAAGAATTCCTTATCTCTCAAACAGATGTTTACCCTAGCAGTTCCTTTAGTTTTAATAAGGAACCTTTATCCCTTGGTACATATCCCCATGGGAGATGTAATTTCTGCCCTTTTATTTATAACTATAATAGCTTTTTATATCCCCACTCAGGACAACTATTCAAATTTAAAGTTACAGCTAACTGTAACACGTGTAACATTGTTTATCTGGCTCACTGCACTACATATGCTGCGTTTTATATGAGGAAGATGAATAGATGTCTTTGTGACAGAATCAGCGACCCACCTGTACTGTATTAGGAGGTCTAATGAGACCAATGCATTAGCTAAGCATATTATACAAGCAGATGCTGTCCACAAGTTTATGTTTATGGCTACTGATTCTATTGTTCCCACAGAGCGACTAGGTGATGTTAGTAATAAAACAGAGAAAGCAGAGCTGAAATGGATTCTTAACTTCAGGTCAGATTGTGAACCTGACTTGAATAAACATGTTTCTTTTAAACCTATTTTAAAGTCTCATAGATTGGAGAAAGTATGACTGTTTTTATAATTCGTTTTTATTTTATATATTTAGATTTTTTGTGTATATTGTTCTTTAAGTGCTTTGGCTTTTCTTAGAATGCACTCCATTCAATTACATTGCAGCACTTTTATTGATTAGTTTGATCTAGGTCTGGTTATGTCATACTATTTAGACATCTAAGTGTGCTGTGTGTTTTACTAAAGATCTGAAGAAGCTATATGTGAAAGCGCTCATCTATTTTTATATATATATTTTTTATTTTAAAAGTTCATTTTCCATAGAATTTGCAGCTTTCTGTGTTTGGATATTGGAATACTTGTTCCTTTGTTGCCTATTTGGGACATTTTTTGCTATTTTTGCTGCTGCTCTGCTTGCTGTGTTTGGAGTCAGCCTGTTTGATTTTTCTTGGTGTTTTTCATAATTCATAACTTTTAAATTAGTGTGATCTGTTTGGTAGATAATTAGTATTTTAATAGGGGGAGTTTTGTTTGAAATCATTCTGATGAAGTATTGTATATTAAGTCAGGACAAAAGTTCTAAGTCAAATAAGTCAATGAGTGTTTCAAGGTATGTTGGTTGGTTTCCAATTTTTATTTTTATTCTTCATGATAGTGTTTGGTTTGCTTCATATTTAGAGTGTTGTAGTTTTGATGGTGAGTTAATGAAGAGACACTACAGGAAGGAGACCTGATGTATTTTGGAGGATACTTGCAGTGGTGGCTGGTGACTTCAAATCAAAGGGGACTGCAGGAGACAGCTGAATGGGTGGGGCCAACTCGAAGGGGTGTGGCCAACTAGAAAGACATGGAGCTCTGCTAAAAAATGCAAAAACTGGGACTTTAATTAAATACGCTGCCCTGGGTGCCACTTCCAAACCTTCATTATGAGAGTCCAATCAAGACAAAATGAATTGTAGAAGAAAAAAAATATTTCAATGCATTGGCTACATGACAGCTTACTTAATATCTAGATGAAAAAAAGGTTGCAAGGCATGAAAAAATAAATTGCTTTTTAAATACATTACTGGAATGCCAGTCAAAATAAAGTATAAAAAACAAGCAGCACTCAGCTCAAACCACTTTTCCTTGTACTGCAGTTCTAATTATAATTTATATTCAGCTTTATAAAAGTACCAAGTCACATGCTGAAAGTAGCAATACCCTCACTTGTAAAAATGTTTCTTATCCAAAAAAGACCTGCTGCCTGACAACAACTATCTACTTGTTTCATGGGGAAAACATGATCAAAGTAAAAAATGAACAGCAAGCAAGAAATAAGCTCAAGATAAATTGCTTAAAGGATTACTGAAAACCAGAACATTCTGCAAAATCAAGGACAGATTAAAAGCCACTGTAGTACTTGTGTCTACCTTGGATGGGGAGATACTCTGCACACTTACACTGCATAACTGCTCCTTGCCTTGGTTGGACAGATCCAGAGTCACTACATGGGGGAGTGGGGTGCGACAAGTATGTCACAATTTGAAATGTCTCAGGCTGATGATGATGGCCTTGACACATTTGTCATACCTCTCAGCCTCAGAGCAAGAAATCTGGACAAAGTATAAAAGATAAAGTATAAAAAACAAGCAGCACTCAGCTCAAACCACTTTTCCTTGCACTGCAGTTCTAATTATAATTTATATTCAGCTATATAAAAGTTCCAAGTTACATGCTGAAAGTAGCAATACCCTCACTTGTAAAAATGTTTCTTATTCAAAAAAGACCTGCTGCCTGACAACAACTATCTACTTGTTTCATGGGGAAAACATGATCAAAGTAAAAAATGAACAGCAAGCAAGAAACAAGCTCAAGATAAATTGCTTAAAGGATTACTGAAAACCAGAACATTCTGCAAAATCAAGGACAGATTAAAAGCCACTGTAGTACTTGTGTCTACCTTGGATGGGGAGATACTCTGCACACTTACACTGCATAACTGCTCCTTGCCTTGGTTGGACAGATCCAGAGTCACTACATGGGGGAGTGGGGTGCGACAAGTATGTCACAATTTGAAATGTCTCAGGCTGATGATGATGGCCCTGACACATTTGTCATACCTCTCAGCCTTAGAGCAAGAAATCTGGACAAAATATAAAAGATAAAGTATAAAAAACAAGCAGCACTCAGCTCAAACCACTTTTCCTTGCACTGCAGTTCTAATTATAATTTATATTCAGCTATATAAAAGTACCAAGTCACATGCTGAAAGTAGCAATACCCTCACTTGTAAAAATGTTTCTTATCCAAAAAAGACCTGCTGTCTGACAACAACTATCTACTTGTTTAATGGGGAAAACATGATCAAAGTAAAAAATGAACAGCAAGCAAGAAACAAGCTCAAGATAAATTGCTTAAAGGATTACTGCACAGGTTATGGACCACACATGATAGATTGGCATTCTGTTTAGTTTATGGGTAAAGCCTGCAAAGATGACTGCAAGTCTGCAACAAATGTAATGCACTTCTGAAAATACTGTAATCCTGCCCTTTATTACAAATACTGTCATATGCATTTCAATACCTAAGGCTTATACACTTTCGACTTAAATATTCTCTGCATGGCAACAACAAAAAGGCTTTCAATGCTGGTAATTTTTAACAGTATGCTTATTAAAGCTTACTTGCATCTTGCAGTCTCAGACAAGCTTACCTGATGGTCATTAAATCATTGCTACTTAAACACAGAGCAACAGGCACTGCAACAACATGCATTTTCTGAATAAGAAGAAGCATAAATCAACAGTATAAAAATATGACAGAAAACCACAGCATTCTGCAAAATCAAGGACAGATTAAAAGCCACTGTAGTACTTGTGTCTACCTTGGATGGGGGGATACTCTGCACACTTACACTGCATAACTGCTCCTTGCCTTGGTTGGACAGATCCAGAGTCACTACATGGGGGAGTAGGGTGCGACAAGTATGTCACAATTTGAAATGTCTCAGGCTGATGATGATGGCCCTGACACATTTGTCATACCTCTCAGCCTCAGAGCAAGAAATCTGGACAAAGCCATAAACAGAAGTGGGACAAAGGCCCCAAAATAAGGACAATTTTTAAATATTGCTCTTATAAACTTAGAAAGATAATAGAATAGTAGGTCTTGCATTAGTATGAATTTTCTGAAATGTTGAAATATGAAATCTGAAACTCAAATGTCTGTCATTATTTTCTAACTTCAATCTTTAACGCTTTGCCACTAATTTGCCAGAAAACCACAATTTTATGAAAAACAGACAAAAATGTGATGCAAAAGTATAAAATAGTTACACAATACAGCTGGGAACCTGTCAAAGAAGGGACACTTTTCTAATATTAGTACTGTTAACTTGAGCAGCTGACAAAATAAGACAATCTACATGCATTTCTGAAATTAAAAGTAATCTATAACTCTCATCATTACAATTATTTATTAATTGTAAACCCCCCACATTTTCTTCCAAATTTGCCATTTTGCAAAGGGATTATTAGGGGAGAGCAACATTTTGAGCTAAAAGCAAGGACAGTTGAGAGGTTTGGATATACCTAATTCTATAAAGTGATTTATTTGCATGAACCTCTCATACTCGTAATGCAGGAAATCAGGACAAGGCCAAATATATTGGGGGAGCATACAAACAGTACTAAAAATTGCTCTTGTATAAACTTAGTCAGTTGACAGAACAACAGGTCTTGCTTTAGCATGCATTTTTCTGAAGAGTATGAAGTCTGAAACTGAATGTCTGTCATTAGTGACTTCATTCCTAAATAATTTGCCAGAAAAACACACATTTTATGAGGAACAAACTAAAAATAAGAAGCAAAAATCTATTTATTCTGCACAAATCTGGACAGTTAAGAGGTATAGTTTGGCCGGGGCTGTCTGAGTTTGCCGCCCTTCCCCCCTAATAAAATCATGGTCGATTGGAATAGCTGCAGGGGGGAGGCTCCAATGTCCCATCACTTGGCTATTTCTCCCCATTTACCATAAACACTGTAATGTGCATACTGCTTTACTTCTACAATGATTTGGATTTCATTTAAAGGTTTTATTTTACCTTTTACAGCACAAAAACTAATAGACATCTGCTAACCAAAGCAAGGCAGTCTCACCATGAAAATAGACTTAGCATTAAAACTTCTCTGCCCTTCAAACTCACATTCATTGAAATAGCATTGAAACCCACATTCAAAGAAAATGCATCTGGCCAGTGGCAGATAAAGATTAACTTTGGGCTGTTTTCAAAACATAGGCCCCTTGCATAAGAAACATGTGTGTGTTCTTTGATACACCTTCCTGATTGTATTAAATTATATTTTTTGTACAATATAGTACAGCTGTTAGACGGCATTTTAAATTTATTGTTTTGAACATTTTTCCAGTAAACAATGAAACAAAATACATGCACCAATAATGACAAAACTGCCCAGTTCAGAACATTTCCATCATAAAAGTCTACTCAAACATCTACAATCCACCAGTATCAGTAAATATGCACAATCTTTGCAGAAGTAACAGTCATCTAAATAATTCCACATTAAAGAGATCTGTAACTAACGAAGAGGTTGCTGCTAGCAAACAACTTTATATTTCAATGTTTCATCTGCAAATAAAGTGCCTGTTGCCATTGAGGAATAGATTGCCTATGTTACATTAAAAAATGATAAGCTAGTAATACTGCAATAGGGAATGGGTGGCAAACTGATAGCAGGTTCATCATTACTAGGTATCTCTGCCAAAGAGGACATTCTCAGGACTGCAGCATCCACCCCCTTTAACAGTACAGTATCAGCAATGCATCTATATACTGTGGGAGTAGAACCCTCAGCCTTCTGCATCAAAAACTAGTACACTACCTGTTGTGCTACTAACAATACAAGCAGACTCAGCATAAGCAGCATTAAACTTCTCTTCAAGCTGTCAGCTCCTTGTAAAATTCACTCGACACTCAACTGTATCTCTCACCTTTGAAGCACAAGAAATCTGGAAAAAGCCAAAACTTAGTTGGGGGGGGGACGATAAAAAAACAAAAACTAGGGACACATTTTAAACATTGCTTGTATAATCTTGGAAAAATTGCTAGAATGAAATGCTGTGCTACCACCATGATTTTCACTGCCAAGTCTTGAACCCTGGACCCTGTGCACTGCAGTCAAAGCAACATACCATTATGCTAAATCAGCTGTTTCTTGAATTACAGGTAGAATGAAACATAAATGGCTATCATTTAGTGAATTCAGTTCTCACCATAGCTCTCAACCTCTTAGCATAAAACACCTAGACAAAGCCAATAATAGGGAATACAGCTCCAAGACATATTCAGTGAATTCAGTTCTCACCATAGCTCTCAACCTCTTAGCACAAAAAAACTGGACAAAGCCAATAATGAGGGAATACAGCCCCAAAAATACGGGCAAATTTCAAATATTGATCTTATAATCTGAAAATTGCTAGAATAAAAGGTTTTGTGTTACCATGTACTTTCTGAAGAATATGAAGTCTGAAATTCAAATGCCTGTCATTATTTAGTGAATTCAAAATCCAGAAAAATTTCACGAATTTCACAAGTGGTGGTGGGTAGGGAATTCAAGCTCTTGCTACCTGCTCCCAAGGTATAGGGTTTGAGTCTAGCCACCAGGTATAGTGCATGAGTTTTCTCTAGCCATCAGGTATATTTAATTGGTGCATTTTACACACAAACACACACAAACACACACACACACACACACACACACACACACACACACACACACACACATACACACACACACACACACACACACACCTGAGTCCAACTCCATTGCTTCATTCATCCATTCCTGCAGTAAATCCCAAAATCCACGAAAGAGAGCAAGCCCTTCTCGCGAGAGCAAGCTGTTACCCAGCCTGCAGACGTTGCAGTCTGATCCCCTTCCAGTCTATGAAGTTGTAACTGCATTGACTTCTGGGATCTCTGCTGTTGAATGCTGTCTTCCTAATCCTGACTGTCTCACCAGCAGTCCGGATTCTGTGAGCATGCTTTGGACTGCTGGTGAACCAGTCCAGATATTGGGAAATGCCGTGAGTGTGCATGTGTGAAGTTCTGGGACTTGCATTTGTTTTCTTTCTTTTGACTTTCAATTTCTTTTCTGTTTTACAGCTGGGGGACTGCAGTCCTGCAGCCCAATAGCACAAGCCACCCCTGGATGCTTGTTTTTGTGTTATAAGGTCTATATGCAGGTATGTCTTGGTACTTTTTGACATTATTTGGAGCTCACAATGTCTGTATTTTACCTGTAAAAATGTGAAAAGCTTTTAGTCTATAAGGTTATTGTAAGGCAAAGATATTATGTTGTGTCATTGGTTAAAATTGTCAGGTGTCTGTATTAAGACTGATTTGATTTTGGAGCCTTATATGATGAACTAGTGAGCTGTGATTTTCTATTTATGTTCTTGCAAATTTCCTGCTATGTGATTTAGACCTACAAATTAAGGGTCTCAGTTTATTTTCTGAATAAAGCTGAACTGGACTTAAATTTATTAGAACAAACTCCATTTTGCTACTTTCAAATCATCTACTAATTTAAATGAGTTGCCTTTTTAACTGGATGTCACATAGCTATGGAAGGCTGTTTAAACCTTAGTGACCTTTAATAACTTAGTGTTGATTATTTATGATCAGTTTGTCAGCTTGTGTGAACTAGGAAGCTGTTTGTGTTGTGTGAAGTAGGTAACAGTAGTCAGTTATTTTAATGATACTGACAATTCTTTTTTGATATTGCTTTATTGCTTGATGTTCTTACAGTGCTTAGTTGATTTGTTTTACCTGAATTATAAACTCTTTAGCTGTTATCTGTTTGAACTGATTTTGTACATTATTTCCTAGGTGGTATTATGGAGCAGCAGATAGCATTGTTGCCTCACAGCAAGAGGGTCTCCAGTTTGATTCTCAGCTGGGGTGCCTTCCATGTAGAGTCTGCATATCCCTCTTGTGATCATGTGAGTTTTCTTTGTGTGCTCCAGTTTCTTCTTACATTTCAAAGACACACAATAGGTGTATTGGGGAGTCTAAATTGGTTGTAAGTGTGAGTGTGGGTGTGAGTTTGTGGTATGGAAGAACTATGGCAGCTGGGCTAGCCACCCACTGTTGTGAACCTTGGCTCTAGACAATTGTCAATGTTGAAAAAGTGGGTTTTGGATGTGGATCACTATCTCAAAGCACTCTTACTGGCTGTCCACCTCTTTGACCTCTGCCTTGCATCCTAACTATATTGTTCTCCCTTAAAATAGGAAAGAGGGCATCAGGTAGGGACCAGAAATGTGCCCTAAACTGAAGTGCTACATCAGGGTAAGAATTTATCAGCATCACCTTAGAGTAAAGCACCACTGGGATAGAGATCTTCCCTGTTGTTTGGTAGTACATTATGAGATGACTTGCCAACTTTAAATGATGAGTGATAAATGTTTCCATGTAGTTCTGTATTTTGCTTTTCTTTTTAATGGGAAGTCAGGTTGGAATAAGTCAGGAAGTCAAGTATTGCATCTAACTTGCTTCATGTAGTTGACCTGGAATTTATCATGGAGACATACTTGCATGAAAAAATGTTATCACATATCGGAATCACCAATTCCAGCAGGTCTCATATCTGCTGTTGAATGGATCTGGCTTGATGCGGAAAGTTCCACCTCCTTTGAGTATGTCCTGAGAACAGGAGAGAAGAGCCATTCTGGTATTGTATTCACAAGGTTACCCAAGACCATGTCTGCAAGAATTCTCTAGTCTCCTCAGCCATAGGTACAAGTCTCCCATATGATTTTTCTTGACAGATGTTAATTCTTGGGTTAGTGAACAGACTGTTGAACTCACTGTGGAAATTCTAGACAGATTCTACTTCACTTGGGTAGTTATCACTCTGACATATACATTTGGACAATAATTTGGCTTGATTTTCCAGCTTTATTTGCTTATCAGGGACATGATAGTTGAACCAGACTCTTTGCTGGACCATTTCTGGGAGCACTTCAAGCTTGGCCTCCTCCAGATACCATCTCCTGCTACTGAGCTGATCTTCTGTCCAAATCTATGGGTTGTTGAATAGGAAACAACATGACCATTATTAAGCCAGCTCTTGGAAGAGGTAAGTATTGATGATCTAAATTAACTTATTATGGCATATAATAATGCCTTGACTGATGCTATTGATATTCCTACCCTGGTTTATGTGCAGAAATTTGTCCTGTGGTATGGACTGTGCTTTGATAGTGGATTACAGTAAATTCAAAGGCTGAGATGAAGGTTGGAAGTAGGTGACAAAAGAAGGATGATATCAATCTCAGTCTGTAGTAGTCTGCCTAGAAATCCTAGATAAGAAGCCCCATTTTGGTCCATCAAGCTATTCTCCATACTTATAATCCATATGCATTTCTTCAAGTGGTTGGCAACCCTCTCAACCCAGTGTGTCCTGATGATTATAAAGTATCTGCTGTCAACCCATTGTGAGGAAGTCACACAATTCTTTGAGGATAAGCTTGACAATATAGGTTAACTCTTTGTCCTGAATTCAACCATTCAGAATTCTTGTGGATCTGACATGACATATTTGCTTAGCAAAGTTTTATTACAATTATTTATAACAAAGTTATGAAAGTCATTTCTGCTCTACAGCATACACATTGTGAGTGAGATCCTGATCTGGTGATATCATGCCTCAAATTATCAGGAACAATTGTTTACCAACCAGATTGATCATTAATGAAGACTATGGTGTTTCCATATACTTTAAAACAGTCTCTAATAACCCCAATCATTAAAAAGTCAATGGTTGGTCCTAACATTTTGAAAAATTGCCATCTTTTCTACAGGCTTCCGGTTATTCGGAAGACTAGCGAAAAGTTGGTTTATGCACAGATACATTTGCATCTGAATCATTATAACCTTCTAGATCTTTGTTAACCCATCTGTAGATCAGGGCACACTGCTGACACACAACACTAACTTGAATGCTTAACAATCTTCTGTTGATGAGGCATCAAAGACTGCATTTAGAACCAGCTACCTGTCATGGCTGTAATGTGTGAATCTGAGTGACCTTTAGGAGGACTCTGAAGTAACATTGCTATAGAAGAGTCAAACTGGAAAACTCTATCTACTTTTGTATTCTTAATTTTTAAAAATTAATTTTAAATCTCTGATTTCAGGAAAATATGCCTGATAGACATGTTGTATCTCAATATTTTATTTTTATGTATTGTATTTGTACAGTGCCTAAGAAACTGGCATTTATGCACTTTAAATTAATAAACAATAGATGATATCTCTTAAAAGTTAAATACGTTTGCTGATAAAATACAGCTGTATCAAAAAAACTAAACAGTTTTTAGTAAGTCTAACAGAGATGAGGGAAAATGTCCCATCCACTTGAATCAGTATAAAAGGAACACATACAGAGAGAAACAAAGATTTAAACATACAGAGTGGCACAAAGAGAAATATTTAACACTATTTTTTTAATAAATAACAAACAAGGAGCTAATCTCTCTCTGACACAAATACCAAACAGGTCAAGATTCTTGAGATGATGCTTTTGAAAACTGTTAAATATTAAAAGGCTCCATAATTGAAATTCTAGTTAAGAAACAATATGTATTAAGATGAAACATTGTTGGAAACAGTACATTAATATTTCATACACAGCGAATACCAAGGAGAAAAAAAAAACAAGTTAACACAGTGAACAAGAGGGAAAAAAAACTTCATGTAAAAATAATTTGCAGCTAACACAAAGGAAATATCATACACAGCAAACGTAACAATGTCTGTAAGGACTGCATGTTTATTCTTCACTGCGTTATCCAGTGTCAGCACCATGTATATTCAGAGAGCCATGTATTATTCAAAGGTGAGGGACAGACCAGCCAAATAGGCTAACCAGAGCCATTTAAAAGAAATAAAAAGTGTCAGCTTTACTGCTATTAAAAATAGCCATTGTACTGTTCATTTTCTATTATTATTAAAATGGAAATATGCTCCTGTTTAATAAATGCAATAAGGCATGTCATAGTGTACACAATACAGATACACGAGGCAACTAGTCTTGCAGGGTACAAACTCAATAGGTCTATGTCTCATTGCACCCCAGGAGGAGGAGTTCTGCACGTACTACACATGCCGCAACAAGTCAGACTCATACAGGTCACTTTTACTGAAATGGGGATATTACCAGAAAATGAAGGAAAACTAGACAGACAAAAACCTATTGATATTTATTAACTGTAAATAAATGAGCAACTGAAAAAATCATGTATATTTCATAGCAGTAATTATACAATAATGATATCAAATAAAAGCAATATTATTGGTAGAAAATCAAGATACTATAATAAAAGTAGATGTTATAACCAAGTATTTTACATTTGATAAAAAATTAAGAGTAATGGGCCAGAGTTAAAGTTTAAAAAAACAACAGATGGCCTCGCCTAAAAGTTAATACATATGCTGATGAAATACGGTTGTATCAAATAAAAAAGGAATTATGAGTTAGTGGAAAGAGGATACCCTTGGCTGGTTCCTGTGTCCCAATGCAACTTATCAGATAGGAACCTTCTCACTTTAATCATTGCCTTCATATATCATCTTAATTAACCTTATTGTAAAATGTTCCAGAAGTTTAAAAGTTAGAAAATATATCCTGGTGAATTAATATGCTATGTGGTAGAATAAAAACAAAAATTATCATAGTACAGTATGTTAGACAGTATAACAGTTATGTAGTGCACTGTTTCAGGAATGGATTGGTAAACTATAATACATCTTAGTGCACCATAATATATGTTTATGCTGGAATAATACTAAAGTCAACATGGTATGTATCTACTATAAAAAAACAGCTTTTGAAAGAAAAATATAAGATACAGTGAAGACGTATCAAAAAGTAATAAGTGAACTATACATCCCAGAAAATAAGTAGGCTAGAATAAGAAGGAAACTACATGAGCTTAACCATACCTTTGGCATACAGCTTAATGATCATATTATTAAAAGCTAATGATTAATCTATAACCTGTGGATAAAACTCTTAACATAATGAGCACTGAGCAAAACAGTTATTTGTATTATTCTATATAGTTAAGTGAGTAAATCTTATAAGAACAAATGACCCTTTTCTGGGTCAGTGTGGGCATATTTACTGGTTAAGTGATATGCTCAGAATCACATAATAAGCTTATGGAGATCGTGAGAATCATTTTTAGCACAAGGGGATGAAACTTATTAAATTCTCATAGCCTTAATCTCCTCCACTCATATAGTGCTAAACATGATATGACAGACACATAGTGCTCCTATGTAGGAATACTGTGTCATGTACTAACTGCACATTTATGTATAAATACGTGTGTGTGTGTGTGTGTGTGTCTGTATATATATATATATATATATATATATATATATATACACACACACACACACACACACACACACACACACACACACACACACACACACACACACACACACACACACACACATAGATATGGATCTATGTCAAAATAACAAATTACCATAAAGTAGAGTTGCAAAACAGTGAGATGTAAACAATGGAAGTTTATATTCAGAAACGTCCAGATCCTGGTAAGTAAACAATCGGCCAACAAGACTTAAAAAAAACAAACTGAAGCAAATAAAACCCACCCAGGTGGGGGACTTCACCTCCCCACACCCTCCTAACTAAATATACCAATTCCAAGATCGCACTACAGTAAAAAGGGCAAAGTTCACCACATTTGCCAAGTGTTTACTTATGCAGTGAAAACTTCAGACAATCTGGACATTCAGTATGGTCAACTTTCATGATTTTTGCACTCTGTTGTGCAACTTGACGATATGGCTTTTTGATAATTTAAAATAGATCCATATATATATATATATATATATATATATATATATATATACACATGGGTCTACTTCAGTAGACCGAAATCCCACTTACTTGAATTTCAAAATACCAAGACAAAAAACCTGAAACTTCAGAAGACCGACTGCTTGGAACACCGACAAATCACTAAGGGTAAGCAACCACTCACCCAACTTCACATACACACTAAAACTGAAGCAAAGAAAACCCACCCATGTGGGGGTCTTTGTCCTCTACACCTCACTATGTGGGGGGCTGAGCACCCCACACCCCCACTAAATTGGGTTGGGAGGGTGGCTTAATGGGGTACTAACCTATGAACCTATGAACCAACTAAATATACCAACTTCAAGATCACACTATGGCAGAGGTAAGGGGCAAATGTCAACATGCTGGCCAAGCGGTTACATTCCCTTAGTGATCTATCTGTGTTCCAAGCCGTCAGTCTTCTGGAGTTTCGGGTTTTTTGTCTTGGTCTTTTGAAAGTTGGTTAAGTGGGATTTCAGTCTAGTGAAGTAGACCCATATATATATATATATATATATATATATATATATATATATATATACACAGCAAAGAACGGTAACCACACTCTCGTCGGTAAATGCTACGCTGAACAAAGTAATAAATACGAAAATATAACAAAAAACTTCAGCGTAGACAACCATGCGATTCCAAATAAAATTCAAACATATAAGTGGCAACTACGAACCAAATAAAAATTAAACCACTATATAAAAGTAAAACGCAGTTTAATGTGCACTCAGGAGGTAAGCACTCACTCTATCCCAATATATCCATCCTTAATATAATGAAACCAATCCTCCGTAATAGGAGCTTTTTGGGTCAGCTAGGTAATATTAAATACAACTATATATTGTCAGGAATATAAGTTGATTATCATTTTTGTATTTGTTTATGGTTTTGGACCATCCTTATATGGATTATACATATTTTAAGTTTGAACTGTATACTGACGGTTTTCCGTTTGCACACTATAGGATATGAAATTAAACATGTTTTTGCTTTTCATGAGTTATTCATACAGACTTGCCTTTGTTTTTTATAAAAATATTTTACATTTATCTGAGGCTATGTATGTGTATGCTGTCTGTTTAATGTAGGAATGATTTTTATTGTATATATTAGGACATGTGGTCATGACATTCTCACTTGTCTTTCCATCCAAGTACATATCGCTAGGCTATTGCTTTAAGTACATAGATTTCTATCTCATGCGCACTAGCGTTGCGTATGAGTTTAGTGAGAGGATTATGTAGGGTTTGACGAAGGTGAAGTAGAGATGCCTTTATTACCTTACTATGCTTTATTGTATGGTTGAACTGAATTAAGGTTTTTGTGCAGCTTGCTACTATTGAGATCTATTTGCTTTATTAATGACGAGATCGATTTGAATGTTTATGAAGTAACTGCATGAAATGATATTATGGGAAGTGACGTTGAGTGAAATGTTCTGATTGGTAAATAATGTTTTTAAATGCATTTAAATGAATGTAACACTCGTTGTTTTATGGTCTGAAGAAGCAATCGTGTAAGCGCTTACCTCCTGAGTGCACATTAAACTGCGTTTTACTTTTATATAGTGGTTTAATTTTTATTTGGTTCGTAGTTGCCACTTATATGTTTGAATTTTATTTGGAATCGTATGGTTGTCTACGCTGAAGTTTTTTGTTATATATATATGTATGTATATATATATATATATATATATATATATATATATATGTATATAGAATACTTCCTATCTGATATGTCACTGCTGCTGTGATGTATTATTGTACATAATATAGTATGGTAAGAACTTTAAGGTGGTATGCATAGACAACATATAACTATAGGAAAGATTGGAATAATGTCTAATAATAATAATATGCCTAATAATGTCTAATGTGACTCATCAGTGAAGGGCTGTTAACAGAAGGGTTGAAAGCCATTATCAGATAAATTATCTTCTCACAGAGGATGATTTTTGAGGTTAAGCACAGAGGCTTTTGGAGGACACCTTGAAGAAGTTTTAAAAAATACTAGTGGAAGTCTTATGAATCTACTCAAGGAATACCAGGAGTCCTTCTTTGGACTTACTCAAGTATCAGAAGCCTTACTAAGTATTCAGGGGATTTTAGGGCAGGTTAACCATACCTGTAATACCAAGTTTGTGTACTGTAAAGAATATTATATCATTGAGAGATTTTAAAAATGAACTAATAAACACAGAACTGAACTCTTAAGTAACTACAATTTACTAGTAGCCTGCCTCTGGGTTAATTGTATGCAAGATAGAATGGCTAAAAACTACCACTGGACTCTATGGTTAGACTGTGGAAAATGCTCACAGATCAATAGTCTAGTAATTACCTTTGATCATGAGTTCATAAAATGGGCTGTTTTATATAAGAGGTATAGGGCAAGATGTTACTCACCAATTTTGTAGTCAAGTTTAAAAAACTTAATACTAGAAGGGAAGGGCAAAGGTTATTCTGTCTACTTCAGAAAAGTCATTGGATATAAAAGGTAATCTATGAAAAAAAACTTTTCTATTATTTTGTTATAACTTAAAAGTGAAAAAGAACTACTGTCCACGGCCATCCATGGCTTATTTTATTTAAATATACAATATTAAATGCCAATCTTGCAGAAGGTAACCTTTAGCCATGAAAGAATTTCAAGGATATATTAACATCAAGTTATCATAAAGGATGACATATGGCATTTACAGATGCAAGCTGGCATTTGCCTTTAGAATAGGAAGAAATCTTTAAATGCTATCACTGCAAGGCTTATAAAACTGTTAAAGTGTGAGGTAATATTTTGATAAATGAACAATTTATCTTTTAGTTTAAATGAAATATCATTTTTTTACAGGCATAGTATGGTAATCGTACTGGTGTGAATGTAAAAATATGTAGTTAAGATTAGTGGAAAATATTATAATAGATTATTAACATATGTTTTTTTTTTTTTGAAATTTGGTATATGTATGTGCTTTTATTTGTTGCAGTGCCTGAAGAACAACTGCAGGAAATATATTTTGCATGTCTGTGATCTGCCATTGTTAAGGGTATATATACAATAAGGTAATGAAAGAGAAATAACCATTATTTTTACCCAATCATTTTTATTGAAGAAAATTGTAAAAATGTCCATTCATTTTTAACTGTAACATGTTGGTGGCACATGGATTTAATGATCTTCAGACTAGCGAAGAGTCAATCAGGAAGTATAAAGTAAGAAGAATAATCGAGATAAGCCTCTCTAACCCTGTATTCACTGAAACCAGTGAAGCAAACAGCTTGTTTCAACCACAGTCAGAATACATTGGTGGCAGATGTTCTTTTGGGACTAGGTTTGGAATTCTGGAGGCAAAGCCTAGGAGGACAGTGACTCAGTTAGATTAGATGATATAGTTGTTTAGATGTTAACAGAAATAAATGGAAGAGTATTGTTGTTGTTAGCCCTTAAGAAACACTGGCACTAATTATTACACATAGTGATATAATAGCATGCATTGCTAAATGAATTTTCAATTGCTTAAAAAGAAAAATAAATTCTATTGGATTTTTCTGACAGGCTGACCTAGAGATTGTGAAATTATTTAAGAATATATTCAGTGAACTGTTTATTCTAACAGGAAAGAAAGAGAGATAGAGAGAGATATAGAGCAAGAGAAGTGTTTGAGTAAAAAAGCAAGTAATGTCTTTCAGCTTTTCCTGGTTAGGGGTCGCCACAGCAGAACTCCAGTCCGCTAATGATTGGCAGTGGATTTTTACGGTGCTGAGTTGCAAGCCCGATGCCCACCCTTCAAAGAAGGCACACCCATTCATGCATGCACCTACCTGCATGTCTTTAACATCACTCGACCATGGGGAGAACATGCAGACTCCACACGGAAGGCGCTCCTGCTGAGAATTGAATGGGAGAACCTCTTGCTGTTTGGCGACACTAACCGCTGCACCACCGTGGCCATTAAGAGAAGGGCTTGAGTAATGCAGGCATACGTATGAATGTGTAGCTCTGAGTTTGATGTTGGTGGAAACATGGTCTGCTTGTGCTGTATGAAGGGGCCATTTTGTTTCTATGCTGCAGTTCCCCAGCAGAGTCTGCTGGTGCTGTATTACCACAGCATGTTTGTGTGTGTACTGTAGGTCCCCAGCAGAGCCTGCTGGCGCTGTAAGACTGCGGCATGTTTGCGTGTGTACTGTAGTTCTCCAGCAGAGCCTGCTGGTGCTGTACGACCATGGAACGTTTATGTGTATACTGTAATTCCCCAGCAGAGCCTGCTGGTGCTGTACGACTGTGGCATGCTTGTGTGCGTACTATAGTTCTCCAGAAGAGCGTGCTGGTGCTGTATGACTGTGGCTTGTTTGTGTGTATATGACAATGGCATGTTTGTGTGCGTACTGAAGTTCTTCAGTAGAGCAGCAATTATTTAGCACCAGTCTAGATTTCCATGGTTTGCATTTGCAATTATAGAAGAGGAATATGTAGAAAACCTACAGTAGGAAATTAAGGACACTTTGTAGCTTCCAGGATGATAAAACATGTATTTCTGTGTTTTCAGTAGATGTGCATAATAGGAGCACAATTCCTGTCACATATTAGATGAAACAAAGCAATTTGTCTGTTATTACGAAAATGACTATATTTAGAACATGGATATCATGCTTGAAATCTTTGGTAATGGGATTTCATCAAATAATTCTTTGTTTAAGGTGTGTGTGTGTGTATGAGTGTGTGTGTGTGTGTGTGTGTGTGTGTGTGTGTGTGTGTGTGTGTGTGTGTGTGTGTTCATGAATTTGCGTGCTGGTGGCTGCCATCCTGGATTTCAAAATATCATACATCACTGGGTTAAAGGGGAAGCAGTCAAGTTTGATGTTTAGATAGAATTAAGTTGCCATCCAGTCTTTAGGGCAAGTATTATACAAGGTGATATACAAGGTAGCAACAATGATTATAGGTCAGAAGATACCTTGTAAGCATGTTTTTTGCAGAGTCTGAGTTCCCTTTATGTCTTTGTGATCTGAGTTGGCTTTCATTTGTTTAATTTTGTTTTGTTTGTAACAGTGTATTAAAATATAGCTTCAGTAACAGCTTCAAAAAAATAAAGTTATTAAAAATCTATGTACATCTAGATCCCATTCAATTGTCTATATCTATATCTACATATATTATAATTTATAATGCACATGTAAAGCAATGTACAGCCAGATTTAGTAAAGCCTACACAACCCGTTTATATTGTGTGTGTATCGTGCCATGATGCATGTGCCATGCTGCACTGTTTTGGATTCAGTAAGCAGCTCTGCAAAGTGTGCAGAACCGCGCAAACAAGGTAAACACTGTGGCATGCTAATTAAAGCATAAGCAGCTAATCAACCAATCCAAAATGGAGAATGGAGAATGAAAATGTTTATAATGTAAGGTTAGATAAATGAGGAGACTCTTTACATTTTTATACAATTTTCATATATGATTTTCACCATATTGCTGCTGCAATAAATGTATTAATTTGCTTGTTAAATAAGACAGTTTTAAAGAACAGGAAAATGCATATTATGTTCACAATGCTATTTTAACTGTTCCTTTAAATTTTAATATGGAGAGACTAGCTGATTTTAATCGTGGTTAAACATAACTATTTAAACTTGATTTTTGTAAATGTTAGTATCTGATGAAGTTCAAAGAAGTATTTGGATGAAAAGCACTTCATTAAACTTTGTGGATTTAGTCTTCAGTGAAGTTGCCAGTTGTTTTTGTTTTAATTTCTCAGTTTTTTTGTATCTTGGATTTTGGAGTTTTGCAGCGATAGCATTGTCGTTTCACAGCAATATGTGCTGCAGTTCGATTCTCAGCTGGGGTGTCTTCTGTGTGGAGTCTGCATGTTCTCCCTGCGTTCGTGGATTTCCTTTGGGTGCTCTGGTTTCCTCCCACATACAAAGACGTGTTTGGAGTGTTTTTACCCAGGCTTCCATGGAAAATGGCTTTGTTCTAAGTCGGACTTTCCTAGTAAACAAATGTTAAATAAATACATTAAATTAAATAAAAATAAAATTGCAGTTTCAGACTTCAGAACCCTCCAAGATCATTTACAATAAAGATGGAAAATGCTGATGCTATAAACTGTCTAACTTTCTAATAACAATATAAGTCAAAGATACAGTTATCAGTTCAACATCACAAATGCAGATATACTAAGCTCTAAGTCAGCTATGCACCCTAAGCATCAGACACAGAGCTTATGTATCCCTGAATCCAAAAGATACAAAACAGGGATATGGCACAGTTCTCATTACTTGCACAGAGTGTTGGTTGTGGGATGGGCAGGAAGCCTAGGCTGACACAGAATGTTGGTGAGTGTGTGTGTGAATAAGTAAGGGAAGTAGGCAGACATTTGGATAAACCAGCAAATGGCCAGTGAGACAAAATGAGTTTTAAGCTGCATGGCTGAACCATGTAACTGTTGTTTGTGTATTTGTAGGGGTCCTCCAGGTGAAATTGGTGTGTGAGTGTCCGCATGAACATGGGAAAGCTCTGTGCTAGCTCTATGTCTTAGTATGTCAGACAGGTGTAAGCCATACATGGTAGAGGTAGCAGTTCATGAATGTCATACCTGACCATGGGAACTGGCTCTGCCAGGATTTTCACTCACAAGTCCACACCCACTGTCACATGCACTGCTGGTACCTGAACGTGACTGATGTCTGCTGGATGAACACCCCCTCACTATGGCCAGGAACACAACCCCATGGCCTGCCATGTCTGGGTGTGGACAGCTCACCCACAGATGGAGCAGTGGAAGTACTGCCACTATGGGAATGTGATTGAGTATGGCCACTTTGGCTAACAGCAGATGATGTGGCTGACCTATGCCCATGAGGATGCTGTTCTCCTTGCAGCAGATGTTTCATCGTTACACCATTCTTTCCAATGTGTCATTCATCCAATACATTGAACTGCAACATGATGGAGGCAGTCATGCATGTCAGCCTGTGCCACATCTACAACCCTAAGCATTTTTCTGGAGCACCTACGGGAATGTGCCTGTGCCTTAGGTGGATGATAGACATCAGGCCTCCTCCGAGCACCCCCTAACACCCCTCCTGCGTGGCATCTCACCCATATTTTGGTTATGGCCAGAATCAATAGGCACTAAAATCATAGTAACCACACTTCCCTGATCAGCTGTCTCACCCTCCACCTGTCCAATATCTGTGGGCTCACTGGACTGGATAGGCGTAGACCTGGCTGTGACTGATGGAGTTACAGGGGATGGCTGTATGTCAACCTCAGTGTCAGAATGAGCCTATGCACACCTTGGCTGTGCCTCTGTTTGGCCACTATCATCATCAGAGTCTGCTAATACTCTGACATCAGGTGGTAGAGGTCCCACACTTCCACTGTCAGTATCAACTGTGATAAAAAGCAGCAAACACAGGAAAAATGAATACCTAAACTAGTATACAAAATAACAGCACTGCCACTATTAGACAGTACAGCAATATACACAACAGTCCTGATACCCCCATCACACAATAAATATTTCTTTGAATTGCTCATCAGTGCTGATGTAAAATGTTTGGCTTACCATGTGCAGATGACGGAATCCTCTGCATGCTAGATGGTCCTGGAAGAAGTTAAGCAAAATGTAAGGACAACATCATCACAATTAACAGTAACACAAGGGGTGATACTTTTACCCCTTTATATGTCCATTAACTATACGTTCAACAAGAACTTGGATGACAACTCCAACCTAAGCTAATCAGTCAGAATGTGTTGTTAACTGCAGCAATCTTCAATACCTTTTAAAAAAAATTCTTGTGAAACAGAAGTAATGTATTGATTTAAATTGTTTGACTATACAATAGTATTCAACAACTGAGATACAAAATCCTACCTGGAAGCTCCTCCTGGGATATGCTTGCTATTCCTGAAACAGTAGCACCAGTGTCAAAGACATGCTGTTCTGCATTTTCCTGGGAGATGTCTGGATCCATGACAGTGGACAGGAACTCTTTATTTGGTGTTAATGGTAGCTTTGTAGCAGGCCCCCCAGTTACCCATCTGATCACGGTTGACAGCAGCTGTATTCCTCCATGCAGATAAGATCATGTCAGTGGCCCTATGGTGTACCTGCTCATATGTACTGCTGTGGCCACCCATGGCATTAACATTGTTGACAATCTGATGCCAAATCTGAATTCTGTGTGACATATCACCCTGTCCCTTTTCAAGCGGGAAGGCACCATGTTGCCTAAAAATGTCAACAATGACCTGATTTTTCAGCATTAGTGAAGAATGGTCTTTGAGGATTGAGATGCCTGTGCCATAACAGAAATGCAGCTTTGCTTCTCCTCAAAAGAACAGAAAAATGAAACATTTTGCTACCAAACCATCCTTGAAATGCTAAAAGTGCTATTGAATGAACTGTCCCTGAAACATATCTACAGATTTAACACAGAACATTCCATTTTAAAGTACTGCCAATCATGTATACCTTTGAAATGCCTGACAAACATACCCATGCCATCAGTACACTTCTAACTAATAAACCACAAAAGTTCACGAATCCAGAGAACCAAAACTGAAGAAACACCACTGGCCAAAGACAAAGGTAGACCAAAAATGAGCTTAAACTAATGTTTATTACTCGCTTTCATCAGCGACTTCTTCAGAAAAAACAGATACATTAACTCACTAACAATTCAAGTTTAAATAATCAGAATGAACCAATAAAAATGCACCTCAATTATGACATCATTAAAATCAATTAACAAGGTGAAAATACAGAAAAAATAACCAATATCACAAAATCATTTTTTAACATACACCCTACGTGTTTTAAAAAACATTTAATATTCACAGCCACGTTTAATCCAGGTTCTTGATCAGAATTTAATATTATTTCCTGTAAAGCTTCTCTTTGTTCTGATAGAATTTTAAAATCACCATCCCTCACATCCAGTTCCTTTTGTTCCAATACTGAAAACAGGAATTTGTTATACTGAGGTCATCTAAGTGTATGCTTAAAAAAAGCATTTTTAACATATTTCTTTTTTATGTGGTAATAATGCTCCCTAATTCTAGTATGTAATGTACGAGTGATCCTCCCAAGGTAAAAGGCACCACAGTGGGAACACACCCCAATGTAAATCATCCCTTCACTTTTACAATTGAAATGACCAGGGCCTTTGATAGTGTAAGGCAAGTATTCTAAACTTATATATGGTCCTTTCAATATATACCTACAGGTATTACAGCAACCACATTTAAACATACCTAGGGTTCTATTGCAGTTAGTTAACCTGTTACCAGTTGATACTTCATTTTTTTCAAATAAAAATTTTAAATTACAATATTTCTTAAATATAAAAAAAAGGTCTAATTCCGACGACCTCGAAAAGGTCTTGGTTTCCTTCCAAAATTTTCCAGTTTTCCTTAATAATGTTTTGAATGAGCATTGAATCAACTGTCATGTCCAAATTGCAATATGTATGTCCTTTATTGGTATTATTGCTAATATTATTATCAAATGGAACAACAAGAATAGGGTGATAATGGGACATCTTTTGCTAATAACAAACTCAGCTCATAGGTTCATAGGTTCATAGGTAGGTACTAGGCTATCAGCCCAAGGGCCTAAGTAAGCCTAGCCAACAAGGTTCCCTGGCTTACGCCACCCAATAAAGTTATTTTCCTGTGCCCAAGTCGAGCAGAACCACAGAAGTGATCCCCGGGGTGTATTTCCTATTTCCCATCCACTCATCAAGATTTTTCTTGAAGAATGCTAATGAGAAACTTTGCTTGACATAGATGGGTAGCTTATTTCAGAGTATGGGAAGTCTTTTGGACAGAAATATATCCCTCCAGCATGTCCTGTTTATTGTGGTGACAAGGTTTAGGTCCCTAGAGCATGTAACTCAGAGGGATTGGGATTTTTTTAGGTGCAGTATGTCCAACAGCTCTGGGATTGACATAGCTTTATATGTTAGGCAGAGATCACCTCAGAGTAGGTGATATGCTACAGAGTAAAGCTGGAGTTTTTTGAGATGGTCTGCATAGGGCATCTATTTGAGGCCAGTAATCCTCTTAGTGAGGTACTTCTGTGGCCTTTCCAGCTGCTGCAGATGTCTTGTGAGGTACATTCCAAAAGGGGTGTTGTACTCTATAATGGGTCTAATGAGTGTCGAAAAGAGGGGAACAATGACCTCTTTTTTCCTGGATGAGAACCCTTTTGTGATGAGGTGTGCCACATAGAAGGATTTCCTGACTACAGTGGTGATGTGATTATCAAAGGAGAGACTACTGTCCACCTGGGTCTTAAGGTCTCATCACACATTCGGCATTAAGTAGACTGCCGCCTATGTGGTAGTTCATGGGTACAGAGTTTTTATCAAAGGGAATGACAATGCACTTTTTGGCATTGAGCTTGAGGTTGTGGCTCTGACACCAGGCATCTGTCTCAGTGAGGCCCTTCTGTAGGATGTCCACATCATTTGGGGACTCGACTATGGCTCCTAGTTTGCAGTCATCTGCGAACTTCATTAGCTAAAGGCATTCTGCGTTAGCCTGTACTTTAGAGAAATAGATACCAAACACAAGAGGTCCCAGGACTGAACCATGTGGTACTCCACTTGTCACTGGTTTGAAGTCAGATTTGGAGTCTGCAACTTTTACAGTGTGGGTTCTGTCAGTGAGCCAGTTGGCAACCCATCTTGTGATGTAGGGATTTATACCTAGTTTAGTGAGTTTAGCTATAATTCCAGAATGGGGGATGGTGTTGAAAGCCTTGGCGTGGTCAAGATAGGCTGTGTGAACCACCTTACCCTTGTCTATGGCTTTGGTGACTGCCTCAAAGAAGTCACTCAGGTTCAGGAGGCATGATCTGCCTTTCCCAAACCCGAACTGGGTGGGGTCCAGAGTTTGGAGGTTACCAATGTCTTTGTTTATGAGTTCCATGATGATACGTTCCATGGCCTTACAGACCAGGCTCATCGGGTTAATAGGGCGATAGTTCCTGGGATCAGTGATGGCTCCCCCTTTGCGGAGAGGGATAACTGTTGCTGTGTACCATTCAGTGGGCACAAAGCCTTATGTGAGGCTATGCTTGAACATGGTGCTTAGCTGGGGAGCCAGTTCATTCTGAAGTTCGTGTAAAATGCAGCCTGGGATGTTGTCCGGTCCCATGGATGCTGTGTTTTTGGCTTTACAGAATGCAGCCTTTACCTGCATAGTTGTGATTACAGGGACTCTGCATTCTGCCTGTATAGATATGGGCCTTTTAGGGGGTGAGAGGGGGGTAAAGTTAGCACTGAACCTATCTGCCAGGATGTTGGCAATATCAGTTGGTTCTGTAATTTTCATGCCATTGTAACTCAGAGCAGATCTGGGTGTTGCCACTGAGATTCTTGACATAGCTATAGAATGCTTTGTGGTTGTCCCTAGAATCAGTGGCAATTTTGTTTTCATAGCTAGCTTTGGAGGATCTTACTGAAGCTGACCAGGGAACTCTACTTCACCATGAACTGAAAGCATAACAGCTCCCAATGACATTCTTGATTCATTCCATACAGTATTAAAGTGTTAAACTTCAGAATTAAAGTAGATTCTAACTTCCAAAGTTGTCTTTTAATATCAAAGTCATACATTTGTTGTACTTGCCCCAAAATTGTAGCTTGCAAGCCTTGTATACTTCCACTGTGACATTCTTTAAAATGTAATGCAACAGGACTTTCTTCTTTGCCCTTCTTAACATCCCCAACATGTTCTTTCAACCTTTGTATGAAACTTCTTTTACTTCCCTCTATGTATACCTTACCACAGGGACATTTCAAACCATTAACTATTCCAGTACTGTCACAGGAAAATCTCCCTTTACATGCAAAATACTTTTGATTAATTTTATCAAAACTTTTTACTATATACTGGCAATAACTGCACTTTCCACAAGGGAAAGTGCCTGTTGCACCTACCCCCAAACTCCTATAACTTACAGGCAGCTAAAACTTGCCATGCACCAAGAAATCTCTTATACTTCTACCTTTTGAATAAGAAAACATGATATACTCATTTGCTCTTATATTAAGAAATTTATTTTTTTCTAAAATACCCCAATGATATTTTACCATATTTATTAAAACTTTTGTAAACACTGTATATTTGGTCACATAACATAATTTTTGTTTATCCTGTTGATGCACTCTGCCTTGCATGCTATACCTGCTTTTAATATTATTTTGTTATACTACCTCCTTTTATTTTCTTCCACCACTGTTTCCTTGTAACCACTAGTTACAAACATGTGTGCTGTTTTTTCTATTTCCTTCTCACACTCTTTTTTATCACTACATATTCTATTTATTCTAAGAAATTCCCCATAGAGGATAGATTTAATAGTGTGTGTGTGTGTGTGTGTGTGGGGGGGGGGGTGACAGCTTTCCCCATGCAGTATATGATCACTTGTTTGTATTCTAACATTATTAATACCTTGCAAAGTTATATCAAGAAAGTTTACTTTAACACCTGTCTGTATTCCAACTTGATATTATAGGGATTTATCTGAATTTTTTGCACAAATGTATTCATTTCTTCCCACCCCCCTTCATAAACAGAAGGTAGCAGCTTAATTCTGATGTTTAACACTTTAATTCTGTATGGAATGAATCAAGAATGTCATTGGAAATGTATTCTTTAATTAATTTAAGTCTATCATTGGTTAATTGTTTGTAATCATGCTATTTAAAGATAGAATATGTGAAGTAGGGATATACTCTGTAAAGGCTGAAGAGCCGAGGAGCTAGAGGAATCTGCATTTTATGCTTTGTATTTGCTGCTAACCAGAGTTTATTGGATCCAGTGTGTGCTTGTTTTACCTGTTTTGTGGGACTACATTGTGGATCTACTACTGGACTGGACTATGATTTTAATAAACTATAAAGGTAATCACTGGCTTCTTTCCTTGTGTGGTGGAGAGCTGACCAGGAAACTCCTCCACTCATGGGATTTTACTCTCTTTTGAAACAGTTTCTTCTTTCTGTTGTAGAGTTTGTTTATGGCAGGGGACCACCAGTTTGGCTTCCTTTTTTTGGAGGATAGTGTCTTGGTTCTGTTTGGGATAGCATGATCCATGCACTCATGTAAGTGCTTATAGAGTGCATTTGTGTAGGATTCAGCAGTCGTAACTGTATTGTCCATCTGCATGGGTGTCATGAAGTTCGCCACTTCTGTTTTAAGAAGCATGAAGTTGGCTATGGAGAAATGTTTTACCATGGTTTTCACTCATGTTGGTAATGACTAGGTCTAGGATATTGTTGCACCTGCTGGGGGTGTGGATAAGTTGATCCAGGGCATTGGAATTTATGAATTCCAGAAAGCGTTGAGCGAAGGAGTTGGTATATGAGTAGTTTTTGCAGTTAATGGTGGGGTAGTTGAAATTGCCCATTATTAGGGTGTTTGGTTGAACCCTAATATTTTCCAGTATATCAAGAAAAGAGGAGTGGGAATCCTGGGGCATGGTGGAGATCTGTAGCAAGCTACAATTTGGATTGCAGTTTTGCCCAGAGTTAGTTGCACTTGGATAACCTTGGATGCATTATGCTGAGCAACTATCCTGGAGATGTGGATATCCTTAATGAATATGGACACACCTCCACCTTTGGTGTTCTGGTCCAGGTTAGGTGGCCAAAAAGTGTGGTATGATTTATAGCCTGGTAATGCAGGGGTGCTGTCTGGAGTCTTGATCCAGGTCTCAGTCACTGCACAGATATAGATGTTCTCCATTTTAAGGAGTGCCTTGAGAGAGTGCATTTTGACATATAGACTTCTAGCACTGAGTACCATTACCCTCAGTTTTTGCTTGCCTGTTCCTGTTAGGGTGGTGAATTTGTCATTTGAACCTTGCCTAAAAAGGCTCTATAGGGGTGGCAAGAGCCTTATCCAGTATCCGGAATCTCGGGCTGACAGGTGCAGGTCATCTCTGGCAAAGCATTGTGGTCTGTCGACCATGTCGTCCCAGGCAGGAAGATACTGGATCCCCTTAGAATGGCACCAGAAGCTTAGCCAATTGTTGAAGTCAATCATTTTGTCCCTGTACTGTGGTATCATTCTGGGCAATGTCAGGATGCTACTCATGGCTAGAGTCATATCTGCCTGGGCTACAAGATTGGAGAGCTCTTCCATATCTCTTTTCATGTAATCCAGGGAGGTACGTCTCGGGTCATTCACACTAACATGGCTAATGACAGAGTCATATTTGTACTTGTTGTGGAGTGACCTGAGTGTGTGGGTTATGTGGCGGATGCTGGCACCCAACAGGCAGCTGAAAGTAACCTTGTCCTTGTTTAGCCTGGTGAGTGGGACACCACTGTGCTTGACTATAGAGTCACCTATGACTAGTGTGTTGGATACGTTGTTTTGCCTTATGGGCTGTGGTTGAATGGCACACTGAGTCTGTGGGCTATGTGTCATTTGGCTTCTGTTGGGCGGTGGAGGTTGCTTGCATTTCTGCTTTGGAGGTCTCTGTTGCTTAAGCAGATTATTACTGAGAGCCTCCGCAATTGTTTTTTTGTTTCTATGTGTGAAATTTGGTGGTGTATGTTTAGTGGGACTATGTGATGAGTGTGGTGTGGTGCAAGTGTTTACCTTCTCCTCTTGACTGTCAAGTTCAGTCTTGGCTGGAGAGAGCTTTACCTCCAGTTTGGCTAGATAAGTGCATCTCTCACTGGTTGTAGTGTTGGGGCGGTAGGAGAGAGGGTTGTCTGTGTACATGAGGCAATTGCTACATTGCCCCAAGATTCCTAGATTCATCAGATAGACAGGAGAGAACACCGGGAGCTGACCCTTGGACAAGCCTGAATAAAAAACTGTTTTCCTCTAGACAAGCGAGAAAAGTGAGTACAAGAGCTGTTTTTCCCCAAGCAAGTGAGGAAACTAAGTATAAAAACTATTTTCCTCTAGGTAATGAGGAAGGTTGAGTGCTGTAGTCATTTGTAATTTGCAGGTTTCCCTCCAACACAGAAAGCTTGGGGGCCTCAGGAGCTTACAAAGTCCTGGATACAGCAAATTTGTATCTGGGCTAGAGTAGTTACAAGAAAGGGGGGAAACAAGTGCAAATGTGGGCTTTTAAATCAGAAGGTTGAGAGAAATGGAAAAACTGCCCAAACGGCCAATAGCTACAATTTTTGGGCCAGAACCACTCCTTATGTGGTAGATAGGTTACGTAGTGCTTACCACTCCCACTGATAAGCTAGAAGGCTTCCCTCCAACACAGATAGGCTTGGGGGGCTCAGAAGCTTACAAACAGTCCTGGATATAGCAAATCTGTATCTGGATTAGACTAGTCACAGGAAAGGCAGGAAACATGTGTTACAGTTTAGCAGAACACAGGGAGATACTAGCAAAGGTTTTTTGATTTTTTTTGTAAAGGAAATGGAGAGAGGAGAATTAGAAGATAACTCGAGGTTAGGAAAGTAAATGGGTTGGCATTCTCAAATGTTCTCTATGTATTAGGTAGAATGAGCTAATGCACTAGACTGGGAGGAGTGCCCCAGATAAAATTTACAGTAGGGGCAGCAACTGCAAAGCCACCAAGTATAACAGCAAGACACCAATTGGGAAGGGAGGGTGGAGAACAATACTAAAGCTACTAGCCTACACTACTTTAGACAGTAAACACTACAGAAATGTTTATCACAGCGGAAGAACAGCAGTGAGCCACAAAATGAAAGTTTTAAACAGATAAAGGAGCCAGGAGACTCTACAGTATGCTTTTATCTGCAAACAAATCAGTTATATGATACACTCCTTGGCAGGAAATCAGAACAAACAAATAGGTGCTTAACATGTAAAAAAAGTATGCAGCAGGCAATAAAACGTGCTGTATATAAATTGCTAGAAGCAATAACTAGTAAAAATAAGCAAAAAAAAGGATACATATTTTTATATATCTCAGATCAGTGCTGTAGTCTGTGCCTCTCCTCCACTCAGCTAAGTGTGTGTAGACAGAAATCCTCTCAAAGTTAGGGCTTAAATACCAGAAGATACAACCTTAAACAACTTTTTTTAAAAAAGCTCAAAAGAACCAATGAGTGCTTACTCCAAGCCCTAAACCTTTCAACCTCCACCAGCCAGCAGCCATTCAACACAATCATGCAGTTAAGGTAAAGAAAGGCTTCTGCTAATTCAACATGGCCTGGTTATGTGCTCAGAACAACCACTGCAAAAACAAACAGGCCCAGAGACAGCAAATCTGAACTGGGATAATACTAAAGCTACTAGCCTACACTCATTTAGACAGTAAACGCTATAGAAATGTTTATCCCAGCAGAAGAACAGCAGTGAGCCACAAAATGAAAGTTTTAAAGAGATAAAGGAGCCAGGAGACTCTACAGAATGCTTTTATCTGCAAACACATCAGTTATATGATACACTCCTTGGCAGGAAATAAGAACAAACAAATAGGTGCTTAACATGTACAGAAAATTTCCCGTTAATACCTTTCACACAGTGAAACTAGCTAAAACACTTCACAAACAGTGCAACAGTAAAAAACTTATTTATCAGGCCCTGTAAGGCAGACTATTTTAGTTTAACTGTGTGTTTCTTAACTGAACCTCTTTATAGCCCCTTTCAAGAAATAAATGAATAATAAATTCTACTTCATCTAAAAAATGTGAATTTTCACTAGTCATATGGCTTGCTCTTATGAACTGCCCCTTTGGAATATTTTTTCTTCATAAAAGAAGGAAGTAAACTCTGGTAATGTAAGTAACTATTTGTAAATGTGTCCTTATGATATATTTGACTGACAAAGCTATTCAAGCACAAATTCCATTCCAAGTTAACATCTAAAAAATTGACTTTTAACCCTATATCTCCAAGAGTGAATTTCAAAAACTCAGAGCCCTGGTTTAAGGCTCCTACAAACTCATGGACTTATCTAAATTAGCTTCTATTACAAAAATGAAGTCGTCCACGAATCTTTTGTAAAAAATAATCTGGAACTGGTTGAAAAAACCTATACAAAATCTGGTACTCCTACCAACCCATTGCCATATTGGCAAAGAGAGAGCAGCGGAAGACTCAATCGCAACCCTCTTAATCTGTCTAAAAATATTTTTGTTAAACATAAAATAAAAAGAAGTTATGTACTCACCATAATGTTCCATGTTTGTTTTCCATCTCACCTTTCATTCTTACAATGATGGGTTCGGAGCCAATTCTCGGCTCCAACTCGGCCGAATACATAGCTGAAAGACTCAAACCTGGCTCGTGGCAAGAAGCTATCCCACAATACAGTGGTGTAATTCCCCATATCTTGTTTGCTGCTACTACTGAATGAAATGTAAACTATATAGATATATACAAATTATATATATATATATATATATATATATATATATATATATATATATATGTATACACAAATATATACTATACCCATAGAAGGAGAAACAAACTGAAACAAAGAACTCCTGAAGGTTGTAAAAACATCCACCAGGTCCACAAGGAGTCTTTGGCAGGGGGAAGGAGGGAGGGTTCGTAAGAATGAATGGCGAGATGGACAACAAACATGGAACATTATGGTGATTATATAACTTCTTTATGTTATGTTGTCCTATCTTGCCTTCATTCTTACAATGATGGGACAGTGTCCCAAGCACTTTTTCCCTGGGTGGCTCATGAGAATACACCTTTAAGCACTGTGGAACCAAAGGAGGCCCTGTCCCTGGAGGTCAAATCCACTTTGTAATGCGTGATAAAAGTATGTGGAGTGGTCTAAGTAGCTGCTGCACAAATATTATATATTGAAAGCCAGATGACATAGCCATTGCTGTAGTAGAATGACCCTTCACTTTGAAGGGTAAATCTCTGTGATTTGTGGTATATATGAATGTAATACAGTTAGAAAGCCAATTGGAAATAGTAGCTTTAGAAACTGAGCTACCCGTTTCACATCAGAGAAGGATATGAATAATTGGTTACATTTTCTAAAATCTTTGGTCCTATGCAAATAGAATCTGAGTTGTCTATGCATGTCTAGTTGATGTAATTTGTATTCTGCCTTGTTGCTATGATTAGGAAAGAACACTGGAAGCTCTATAGATTGATTTATGTTATTTGGAAAAGAGACTTTGGGTAGGAAAGATGGATTACTTCTTAATGATACTCTGTCCTTATGAAAAATCAAATATGGCAGTTTAATAGAAAGAGCTTGCAACTCTGACACTCTTCTAACAGATGTTATAGCCACTAGAAACAAGGTCTTTCAGGAAAGGAACTGGGGGTCTGAAGATGATGAGGGCTGAAAAGGTGGTAATGTGAGATGAGACAGAACAAAATTTAAATCCCAAGTAGAAAGGGGTTCCTTAAAGGGAGGTCTTAATAAGGAAGCACCTTTTAAGAAAGCTCTACACAACCTGTTTGACATTAAGTTGGAGACAGAATCACCAATGTGGAAATTTGATAGTGCACCGAGTTGAACCCTGATGGTTGTTGCAGCTGAACCTTGCTGGAAGAATTCTGTCAAAAATTCCAAAAAATAATGGATAGATGCAGAAAAGGGATCAATGTTCCTGTTTTGAGCCCAAAAGGAAAACCTTTTCCATTTGCTAGAATACAGTTTTCTAGTGGAAGCTTTATGAGAGGACATTAAGATATGTTTAACAGTAGGAGTGAAATTGTGAAGCCTGACTAAATTGGGAAGTGGAGCAGCCAAGCTGTCAATTTTAGGGTGTGGAGAGATGGATGAAGCTCCCCTGACATATGAGTCAGCAGATCTGGAACTGGGTCCAGAGTCCAAGGCTTCTCCTGTAGATGAGGCCAAAGGATGGGGAACCAAAGTTGGCAAGGCCAGTAAGGAGCAATGAGAATTATCCTGCTTCCCAAGTACTGTGCTTTCTGAATGACTCTGGGTATGAGAGGAAACGGAGGAAAAGCATACAGAAGTCCCAAGGGCCAATCATGAGCAACTGCATCTCTCAGTGTCTCCCCCAGAGGTGGGGATTAGGGTAAAGTAGTTGCTGCACTTGGTATTCATGGGAGTGGCAAAGAGATTGCAGCAAGGCAGACCCTATGTTCAGAAAATCATCTTCGCTACATTCTGATTGAGAGACCATTCGTGAGGCTCAGTTTGTTTGCTATCACGTTGGACTTCCCCAGAATGTGCATTGCTATTAGAAAGCACTGGAAAGAAACTGCTGATTGCCAAACTCTTAGGGCTTCTTGACAAAGGAGGTAAGATCTGGTTCCCCCCTGCTTGTTTATGTACCAAACCACAGACATATTGTCTGAATGTATCGCAATTGTCCCTAGAGGGAGAGAATCGTGAAGTGCTTGTAACGCAAGAAGCACTGCTCTCATCTCTAGGACATTTATATGCAAGTGAGCCTCATGTTCTTGCCATGTACCTTGAACTGTTCTTCCCAGATAATGCCCCCCCCTCCCTATCTGAGAAGCATCTGTGTTCACCGTAGCTATGGGTTGTTGTGGAACAAAGGGTCTCCCTATGGTCACATGAGTGGAGTCTATCCACCATCTTAAGTCATTCTTGCATGATTCTGTTATTCTGATCAGGTGAGACATGGGAAGCTCTTGAAGTGACCATTGGGAGAACAACAGCCACTGAAGGATCCTCATGTGCATTCTGGCAAGAGGGACCAGTGTAATTATGGAAGCCATTTATCCTAGTAATCTTAGAATTATCTTTGCTTTCACTTTGGTCTTGGGAAGGAGGTGAAGTATCTGCTGTCTGAGTGCTACAGGTCTTTCTGTTGGAAGACGTGCTACCATGGAGGCAGTGTCTAGATCTGCACCTATGAATGTAATATGTTGACAGGACAACAAAGCAAATTTTTGAAAGTTGACTGTAATACCCAGCTGATAGCAAATGTCCAAAGTTATATCCCTGGCTTCTTGGAGTAGATGCTTGGTGGTGGCAGATAGGAGCCAGACTTCTAGATAGGGAAGCACTCGGAATCTTAGACACCTCAGGTGATCCGTGACTACTGCCATGCATTTGGTGAACACTCTGGGGGCTGTAGTGAGACCAAAGGGCAGAGCTCAGAACTGGTAATGACTGGCTCCCAGCCAGAAGTGTAAGTACCTTCTTGATGTCCTGTCCATTTTTATGTGGTAGTAAGCATCTTGAAGGTCTATCGAGCACATTCATTCGTCTTTCCCTAAAAAGGGAAGTATAGACTGCAGTGTCACCATTTGGAACTTTGACGTCTTGACAGATTTGTTTAATTTGCTTAGGTCTAATATGGACCTCCAGTCCACTGTTCTTTTTGGCACCAAAAAAAATCTTGAGTAAGTTTTGAATCCTATTTGGTCTGTGGGAACATTTTGGATGACTCTTTTGTGCAGCAACTTTTGAATCTCTACAGTTGCTTGCTCCCTTAGATTGGGTGGCACATCTGGGATTGTTCTGGTCTGTGGAACAGGATTGGAAAATGGAATGGAGTATCCTCTAGATATTATTTTTAGTACCCATTGTCTCTTGTGATAGTTTACCAGGCTTCTGGGTACATGGACAAATGTCCCCAACTGCCTCCAGAGTAGAGTAGTCGGGCCTCCTTTCAGGACCGCTGATAAGGGCATCTGCAAAAGGAATCATGGTCACCCTGGTTCTGCAGGCTCCCTCTGCCTCTGGGGCAACGTCTACTGTTATTGCTTCTTCCTCTGCCCCTGGGGAAGGAATCACCATGTGCATCCTAGAAAACTCTCTGGGATCTTTTGAACTGCATTTTTCCACTCTTCTGGCCTTTAGGATAAGGTCTTGAAGGCACGGAAAAACACTTCGATTATCATAAACCGCTCACAATCTGAAACCTATTGCCCCTCTCTCTGGAAGGTCTCCCATGTCATACCCCTTCATAAGGGAGGTAATTCAGTAGACCTCTCTAACTACAGGCTAATAGCCATTCTATCACCACTGGCCAAAATACTGGAGAAATGCGTCCATAACCAATTAACCCATTACCTCACCCAAAATCAACTCCTGGCCAACTCCCAGCATGGCTTTAGGCCTCATCATAGCACCACTTCCGCCCTCCTATCCTTCTCTAATACTGTCAACATAAACAGAAATAATAACAAACTAACCTCAGCTATCTTCCAAGATCTCTCTAAGACCTTTGACATTGTCAATCACCAGCTACTTATCCTTGCCCTGAAGCACCTGTCACTTTACTATGACCCCATTAAATGGTTCCAATCATATCTGACTGAGAGAAAACAAGCAGTATTATGGAAAAATACTCTATCCACCCAACTACCTATTACTCTGGCAGTCCCCCAAGGGTCCATACTAGGTCCCCTACTCTTCTCTATCTTCATCAACAACCTACCTACTATTACCCCAAAGGCCACTTGCATTCAATATACAGATGACTCTACACTAATCTGCACAGCATCCTCCTTAACTGAACTCATGACCCTAACCCAGAATGAGGCTACCTTCACTGAGGTAGAAAAATGGTATGCTGACTGTCAGCTTCTCTTAAATCCTCAAAAAAACAAACTCCTAATATTTTCCCTCAATAGTAAAACCACCTCACCATTTTTTACTTTAACATCCAACAATGGCACTACTATCTCCCCAGATACTCACACAAAACTCCTTGGGTTCACAGTGGACAATACACTAAAATACGACCCCCATGTTAATCAAACAATCAAATCTGTCAACAAAAAGCTGGGCTCCCTCTATAGGATCAAATCTTTCTCACCCCATTAGCAAGAACTACCATTGCCCGATCCCACTTACTATCCACCCTACTCTACGCTTCCCCTCTTTACACTAACCTAAATAAAGCTTCTCTCACCAAACTTGCTAGATGCTATCACCAAGTTGCCAGGTTCGTCACATGTACACCCTATAGGACCCACCACTGTCTAAACCTAACTCAACTCGGATGGCTAGAATGGCCTAGCCTGGTCCAATATAACCAACTCATTATAGCCCACAAGGTTTTATACCAACCTGAATGCACCCCTGCATTAAACAATATCATTAAACCATATAGCAACCTGAGGTCCCTGTGCTCTGCTGACAAGCTGCTGGTGCAAATGTCCAAGAGCAAAAATGTGGCAGGGGACTCACTATTTGCCAGCTCAGTAGGTAAAACCTGGAATTCACTACCTGCCACACTCACTCTCCAACCCTCCCTAACCCTGTTAAAAAAAAGCCTCAAACACCACCTCCAAGCACAATGGCAATGTCCCTGTTTAAACCCAGACTAACTACTACCTGTAATTTGCGGATACTCTGTCTACTCTTATTCTAACTGAGCCTGCACTATTAAAGGACCTAATTCCCAATATGAAATTTTCAATATTTGTTACCTTAAGTGAAGTCAAACCTGTTGTCTGTATGTTAACACCTTACATATGAATGCATTTATTCAAATGTATGCTTGTATCCTACTGAACTATGTATATTTACATGTACTTGCAATCTTTCTCTCTATTGTCTTTATGTAACTGTACTTTTTCTGGAGCTTTTCTCCCCGGGCCTCTGCTGAAAATTGACATATATCCAGTCAGACTTTTCCTGTAAACAAATGTAAAATAAATAAAAATAAAATAAATAAATACTCCAATGGCAGAGAGAGTTTTTCCTTCCTGCTTGCACCGGGTTAGAGTGTCTTTTACTTTGGGTCCAAGGAGTGAGGAACCATCAAAAGAAGCATTAGTAAAAGTAGACTTAAAGGGCTCCGCAAAATTGCACAAGCATATCCAGGAGTGTCTCCTAAGGGAAACTTCAGAACCCGCTGCCCTGCTTCTCCATCTGCTGCATAGGATATCATCCTCATGGAGAAATTGATGATGGAATTTAAGGTGGACAGCTGGAAGGAGACCTTCTCATTCACTTCCATAGCTAATGTATCTTGTAGAGTATCTCCTGGCTCTTTCAGGAGATCTCTTTGTAGCCTTATAAAGTGAGATAGTTCAGTGATCGTAGTGAAAATGTCGCTGACAAAAAATACATGCTTCCCCTATCTGTCCATCATTTGAGAGTTTTTATTCGGAGGATGAACAGATGAGGAAGTCTCCGAAAGTTCCTTCTTGGTGGCTGCTGCCACCACCATAGCATCTACAGGTACCCCCTTAGTGAGGAAATCCTTCCCCGAAGGAGATGACAAGAATTTGTTTGGCCTCCGAGGGACTGGTTCCATTGTGTCAGGTGACTCCCATGCCTTTCAACTGACCAGGTCCATTAGCTCATCGAAAGGTGGAGATACCCAGGAGGCTGAAGGTTGAGACCCAAAAGCCTTCAGGTACACTGACTCCTCATCAGAAGGGGTGGTGGCCTGCCAACCACCTGTCTGCTTCAAGATCTATAGAACATATGCAAATGAGATATCAGAGGATGACTGCGGGGTCCCTTCTGACTCATCGAGGTCAGTGTCTGAAGAGACGGACTCATCTGGGGAGTCTACGTGCTTCCTCTTGCAAGTTCTCTTCCGAGGTGGCTCCTCAGAAGGATATTCTGGGGAGGCCTCAGAGGAGAGAGGTTCGCCCATTGAGGGATCCTGAGGCTCTAGATCTCTGCTGTCCTGTGGAATGGGTAGTGCTGAGACAGTAGCCGGTGCCTTAGTGGGGCAAGTGCTAGTATCCTTCTGTGGTGTTGAATTGGTAGATACCACAATCCTCATCAGCTCAAAGGTGGATCCCACTGGCTCTGAAGACTCCCTCAGCTCTGAGGAGACAGAGGAAGACACTGGAACCAATGAGATTTGACCCAAGGCTGATGTAGGAGCCGAGCTAACCCAGGCTGATGCTCCAAGGGGTAGACTCAGTACCGAAGAAGATGGGGGCCGAGAATCTCCCCCATGGCTGACCGGGGAAGACTCTCCAGATGGCACCGAGAGAGTTGGAGTTGAAGTCAGCTCCATGAATACCGAAGGGGGTCTCGGAACCGGCAGATCCACAGTAAGTGGTACCAAGCACTCTGGCTCTGAAGGTCCAGCTTGGCTCAGAGGAGGAACAACAGTGGGTATAATTGATACAGCAGACTCCAAGACCAAATGGGTGGGAGCCAAGAATAATTTAGTCAGAACTGGCGACTTCAGGAGTCTGCACACCACCCGTTCCATGTCATCATCCGATAAGCTCCTGGTGGATCTGGAAGAGAGGGATGGAGAGCAAGACCTGTGCAGAATTGGAGATCTCAGTGTCAGAGAAACCAGTGAAATATCCATGGACCAGCTCCGAGTGCAGGTATCTTGCAGTTCCAAGGACTTTGGAGTCGAAGTACCAGGTGGCTTGTCAACTAATATGACCTCCGATGGCTCTGAGGACTGTGGAGGTATTGACCTTAGAGATTTTTGGTTGCTTGACTGGTGGCTCCGACTGAGCCGATGTTGCAGGTGGATGTCTCCTCTGGGATTTTTCCTTTTTGGAAGAAGGAGAAGAAGAAGAGGAAGAAGAGCTATGAATAGCTTCCTCAAAAGTTGGCTTTAAGAGACCTTTCAGGATCAATTTGTTTCTCCTTTCTTGAAGTACCCTTGCACTGAAAGAATGACAAAAAAATACAATATTATTGTAGGTGAAAAGCACCAAGGCAAAAAACACATACAACATGTCCATCTGTGATGGACAATTTTTGTGAGCACTTCTGGCATTTTTTAAAGCCTGAAGGCTTATGTTCCCTCTCTTTTGGGTCTTTGGACATAATTAAGATAAGACCACAAAAACAACAACAAACATTTTACTATTAAATTATTGAACTATTAAGCTGCACTGAATAGTAACTATGGGAAACATGAGGAAACAGACAAACAGGGAGAAAAAATAGGGCCTCTTACTCAAACGGTCTTATTTTCCAGACAAGACAACAATTAACTACAAGCCCTGTAACTTAAATGGCAAAGAGCTCTCTAACTTAAATAAGCTCCTAATAAACTAGACAGACAGAAAAAACAACCACTACAAGGGATAGAGTTAGGTCTACAAAGTGACGGCAAAAGCCACACCAAAGGGTATAAAACTATAACTATTTAACTGTAATACAGTAAAAGGCACAACAATTTAAATACAACTAAATAGTAAGCTCTCTATTATCAAATATAACAGTATAGAGGAAAAATAAGAGAAAATTTGTCACAACTTAGCCATGGCCAAGATGAGCGCATCCAACCTCATAAAGCGGCAAACAAGATCTGGGGAATTACACTACTGCATTGTGGGATACCTACTTGCCACGAGCCAGGTTTGAGACTTTCAGCTATGTATTCAGCCAAGTCAGGGCCAAGAATTGGCTCCGAACCCATCATTGTAAGAATGAAGGTGAGATAGGACAACATAACATTCATTGTTTAATAAAATTTCCAGCAATTCACAGTAAAAATTAACTTGATCATTAGAAAACTCATAAAATCTGTTTAAAAACTGTCTAACATGTTCCACACTAGTATTGTGTTGAATACAAGTAAATAAAGATACCACATATACTGTGAATAAAATATATTTACTTGGGTCAAACACAACACTTGCTGAAAAGTTTCTAAAACAATTTAAAAAATCCCGTGAGTCTTTAAGGTAAGAGTCCAGTTTAAATATTAAAGGCTTGAAAAAGTAGTCAACCATCAATGAGACACCTTCAGTTATATAGTTGGGGGCAGATGAAATGGGTCTAAAAGGGGTGTTTGTTCAATTTTTGTGAATCTTTGGAATTCCAAACCCCAGTCTAGGTTTTTCGGTGTTACAAAAATCATACATAGTTTTCTTCAAATTACCATTCAAAAAATTCTCAAATAAGAATGAATAAATCATCCTGTAACTGCTAACAACATTTAAATTCACTTGCTCATATTCTTGCACATTGTTTAGCATGTTTTCAATATTGTTAACATAATGTTCAGTGTCCATTAATACAAGGGTTCCCCCTTATCACTTTTCATAATTCTTATTTTTTCATTATTCATTAGTTCAGTTAAAGCCTTTGTATCATCCTTAGTAAGGTTATAATACTTATTTCTATTTGTTAAATTATTCATAATTCAACACTTCCCTTATCTGTCTTTCACAGTTTCAAATACTTTTAAAATATGGGAAAACATAGGATTAAAAGACGAAGGCTTAAGAAAACAACTGTTATTCATGTTAACATGATTTAAAATGAAATTTAAATTCAAAGACCTAACATATTTCTTCAAGTCCAACAAAGTATTACTTACATTGGCTTTTTTAGCTGGTATAAAATTCAAACCAAGTTTTAACATTTTGCAATGCTTTTCATTCAGAACAAAACTAGATAAACTGATTACATTGTCAGCAACATTGTAATGTTCATCTAACTGTCCATGGAAGAGTCTGAAGCCATTCTGTCATTTTTCTTTGCCATTCTGGTTCTGGGACCTTTCCCTTCCATTTCTGAGTTTAAAAAAACTTTCGGCTCCTAAATCAGTTGTGTTACTAGTAGTTGCTGTCACTAAAGTCTCAGGATAGGAAGAGGCAGCCGATGCTTCATGGCAAACCAGATCCACTACAGAGGTGGAACTTTTATCACTTCCTGAATTCAAATTGTGATAATTGGCCATTGGAGGTCCCTGCCCTGTTCTCTTAAAGTGGAACTGACCCATTTTAGAGTTTTTACTTCTGGAACCACCTTTGTATTTGTTATCTGGAACCACCTTTGTATTTGTTATTGGTATTAATTACTGATATAACATTTTTAGCAACATTTTCAAACACAGGGTAAGCTGAATCATTTTCTTAAGCTGTTACATCCCTTAACAGCTTAGAACTTTTATGTTTAATAACAGTCTCTTCATGCTTTCCAACTTCTTCTAAAATACTTTGATATTCTCTTCGCTCACCTATTTTATTACAAAAGTCATTTTGGATGCATTGATCAAGTAATATTTTCTTTTAGTTCTGCTAGCAAACCACTGTTATTGTCAATGAGCAATTTTAGGAAATTAATACCAGCAGTATTAAAAAATTCTTTCAAAGTCTCATAAAAAGGATTTGTCGGTTCTACACTGTTAGGACACTTAAAGAACCTTAACCCTTTTGGAACTATTTTTAATTCAATACAACATTGAAAATATTTATTTTCCATGTCTAAACTCTTGTATTTTTTAAGCAATCTACTAAGAGTCTCACATTTCTCTGTGTAAAGTGTAAGGTCTGGAGTACTTACTGGTTTGTCAGAGACCACAAAAGGATCAGAAACATTACTGAACACAGAAGCAATGTCTGTGTAAACAAAATTGTTGGTCTGAGGTTCTTCCATTCAGTTACATTGTGCAGTCAGAGTATGAACATTAAAGTCCACTACAGTATCAATGTCCTCATCTGAACTAGAATCTAGACAGATTAAGGGGGTAGTGTTGGGGTCCCCCGCTCCTCCCTCATTTGCCAATATCGTAATGGGTTGGTGGGAGTACCAGATTTTGTATAGTTTTTTCAACCAGTTCCAAGTTATTTTTTACAAAAGATTTGTGGACAACTTAATTTTTGTAATAGAAGTTAATTTAGATAAAGTCCATGAGTTTGTAGGAGCCTTAAACCATGGCTCTGAGTTTTAGAAATTCACTCTTGAAGATGTAGGGTTGAAAGTCAATTTTTTAGATGTTAACTTAGAATGAGACTTGTGCTTGAATAGGTTTGTTAGTCAAATACATCATAAGGACACATTTAGAAATATTTACGTACATTACCAGAGTTTATATCCTTCTTTTATGAAGAAAAATATTCCAAAGGGGCAGTTCATAAGGGCAAGCCGCATGACTAGTGAAAATTCATATTTTGTAGATGAAGTAGAATTTATTATTCATTTATTTCTTGAAAAGCGGTATCAAGAGGTTCAGTTAAGAAACACAGCTGAGTTTTTTATTAGCAAAAGGATGTCCCATTATTCCCCTTATTCTTGCTGTTCCATTTGTTAATAATATTAGTAATAATACCAATAAAGGACATACATATTGCAATTTGGACATGACAGTTGATTCAATGCTCATTCAAACATTATTAAGGAAAACTGGACAATTTTGAAAGGAAACCAAGACCTTTTTGAGGTCATTGGAATTAGACCTTTTTTATATTTAAGAACTATTGTAATTTTAAATTTTTATTTGAAAAAAAAAATGAAGTATCAACTAGTAACAGGTTCACTAACTGCAATAGAGCCCTAGGTATGTTTAAATGTGGTTGCTGTAATACCTGTAGGTATATATTGAAAGGACCATATATAAGTTTAGAATACTGCCTTACACTATCAAAGGCCCTGGTCATTTCAATTGTAAAAGTGAAGGGATGATTTACATTGGGGTGTGTTCCCACTGCGGTGCCTTTTACCTTGGGATGATCACTCATACATTACATACTAGAATTAGGGAGCATTATTACCACATAAAAAAGAAATATGTTAAAAATGCTTTTTATAAGCATACACTTAAATGCCCTCAGTATAACAAATTTCTGTTTTCAGTATTGGAACAAAAGGAACTGAATGTGATGGGTGGTGATTTTAAAACTCTATTAGAACAAAGAGAAGCTTTGCAGCAAATAACATTAAATTCTGATCAAGAACATGGATTAAATGAGGCTGTGCATATTAAATGGTTTTTAAAACACCGTAGGGTGTATATTAAAAATAATTTTGTGATATTGGTTATTTTATTCTGTATTTTTACCTTGTTTATTGATTTTAATGATGGCATAATTAAAGTGCATTTTTATTGGTTCATTCTGATTATTTAAATTTGGATTGTTAGTGAGTTAATGTATCTGTTTTTTCTAAAGAAGTCTCTGATGAAAGTGAGTAATAAACACAAGTTTATGCTAATTTTTGGTCTACCTTTGACTATGGCTATTCCAATGGTGTTTCTACACTTCTAACTAATGCATACAGATAAAAGTGTAAAAGCCTTTGCTGCAGATTTTTCTTAATTACATACCATCATATGCAGTATGTTGCTGACAAAATGCAAGCATACCTCCTCAACTTCAATAATCCTTGTGCAGATAAAGTAATAGCCTCTTTTCTGTGTTTTCTGCATGAACAAGTCTCCTCACCTCCAGTTTCCCTAGCTACACTCTTGCTTTTTATGGTGTAGACTCAGGGCTGTTAACATGGTACACATACATATCAGGTGTGAACTCATTAGAATTGCTGAATCCCAAATACTTGGCTCAGTCTATCAGCTGTAAACATAGTGCAAACACTCCCTCAATGTTTATTTTTAATGGATTGCAACTGTGAATAATTACTGGTTGGCAGGATGAAAACACAACAGCACTGCAGGCTGCCTTACATCCAGTGGGCATATTACGTTATACTTACAAAGTATTAGATGGAAGGTTGGAAATGTAAGTAAGCAGCACACAATTCACAGGTTTTGTTCATTAACATACAACCTCCCCATCATTTTTTGGCAACTGCATATGATATTATTGTCATTTAGTATCCTCGCACAATTTAAGATCAATGATATAGACTGGCTTACAGACTGCATGTCTCAGAATACTGGTCAGGTAAGAGAAGAATGATCAAGAAACACAGAGAGGTAAGACAGTACTATATATTTGCTAGCAATATTCATAACTGGTTGTGTGATCACTTAGTGCACTGCATCCAAAAATAATAAATTTACAAATAACAGTTGTATGGTTTCATATTACTGTAGATGATGCTGCAGTTGTTTGTATGCAAACTGATTTCAGTTCCTTGCTGCAAATCTATTTGTGTTGCAAAGAGGGATGAGGCACCCTTCCTGTGTTCTGAAGGTTCATTGGTGTGAGGGTTCAAATCAAGGCCTATGCAAAAATGTCTTATATGTACCAATATTTTCTAGGGTGTATGCCATAGACTGTTTTTCCTCATTTCAACTACTTGTCCTTTTTTTCTTTTCTTTTCTTTTTTTTGAGTCAGTTTTTGAGTGATGTACCACTCAGAACAACTACAGGAAACAAAGGAAAATGAATGTCAGATTTGGCTGTGCTTATCTTGTTTGTGCAAAGAGTGGCAGTGTGCAAACTGGACAACTGGCCTACCAAGGAAGCAGACAGAACATCTGCAGACAGGACTCAGACAGCCAATAATTGAAACCAGATACATTCAATTAATTCTACTGGGCACTGTGCAAACCCACTAAGCAGCATTGCATGGTGGTTAACAAAAAGACCTTAAGAATAATTAGTAAATTAGGGAATGTCATGTAACTAGTCCTGTTGCACCAGGTATAAGTGTAGGACTAGAGAAGAGCTGGTCCTAGGTTCTCATACAGGTTGTGCAACTTTTTTACTGTTGTCACATTGCAGTGTATAGCAATGAACGGAAAAATAGACAAGTATTATTTCAACATTCTTATGGCAACAGGTGTAAGTGTAGGACTACCATACACATGGTCCTGGCTTCTAATGCCAGATATTCCATACACTTTTACTGTTGTTCCAGTTCTCATTATATTCACTCTCACGTATAACATTTTAGATAGTGGGGCTGATATGAATTATATGTATGAGGGATGAGACACCATTATTGTGTTTTCTGGTGTATGACTAAGGGTATACTGTCTGCTATATTTCTGTAAGTATAATTATGCTAACTGGACTTGCATGCCCTTCACAATTATCTAGACACATACACAACTGGATCTATGTTCAATAACCTTGTCAGATCACACACATACATGTGCAACAGCTCAAACATTTATGCATGAGTCCTGACAATGTCTGAACAGCTCCTTTTCTGGGGCAAAGATGGAAAAGCAATGCTGTGGAAGAAAATGTTTTGTTCCTTATGCCTAGGTTTGAATTCCACAGTGTAAAAATTAGTTTTCTCAGTGTATAAAGGTAAAAACAAATTTTGATTCTGACACATTTATTCCCCCAGTGCATGTCTGAAAACCTAACTCACCTAACAGTTACCTTCCAATTTCTAATACATATTTGCAGGCTACATCAGTAGACACCCCTCATACTAAGGCCAAGTGTCATATTAACTTTTCAATTTCAGTGATTTAATTCCTCCCTGCTTGGCACTGCTGTGCTCTGCTTAATATTGCGCAAACATGTTTGGCATTATTGCTTGGGTTTGCTCACTACCAGTAAATGAGATAACTAGAATTGGCAGGAAGGCATCAGTTCCCATTGCTCTAGTTCATCTGGTAGACATGTATATACAGCACTGAGTTCTGTAGTCTGTGTACATAGATTTGTAGGGGCTCTAGTTTCACTGGAGTCAACAGTGTGAGTGAGTGTGTGTGTGTGTGTGTGTGTGTGTGTGTGTGTGTGTGTGTGTGTGTGTGTGTGTGTGTGTGTGTGTGTGTGTGTGTGTGTCTATACAGAAGAGCAGAAGTGTGTATCCTACAGTTATTGCTTTAATCCCCTAAATTGACAGTATTTTGATACTTGCACATCCCTACACATCCATTTATTGCAGGCCTCCCAACATCTACTCTTTTGCATCCCTACTGATGTCATCCACTATAAGTTGACCTGCAGTCTTGTAAAAATCAGTCTTGTGCTGTGGTATGTGCATAAAGTATTGAGTTCTGTAGTTTGTGTACTTAGGTAGGGGTTCTATTGTCATTGCAGTCAACTTGGCATGTGTTTGTGCTTTTGCTTAACATTACAGAGAGCCATTTACACCAGCATGTGGGACACTGTTATTACCATATTCTCCTCAACAGACACTGCTGATGTCATCAGCTATGAAGTGTTGTCTGGGACACTCCAAGTCAGACTTGAACTTAAATACAGAGATCTGTAGCCTGTGAACTTAGGCCAGGAGATAGGGAGGGATTCTATTCTCACTGCAGTCAACTGGGTGTATGTGCATGTGTGTTTCTGCTCTTGCTTGTCATTACAGAGAGCCTTTTACACCAGTACATGGGACATTGTTATTAACATATTTTCCTCAACAGACACTGCTGTTGTCATTACCTATATCTGATTTGTGAATATGCACTATTTCCACCAGGGCAGTGTCAGAGACTGGCCTGAAGGCCAGGCAGAAGTCACCTCATCCTATATGATACAGATTACAGTGACACGACTTTCATTTTATCCACATACATCATGGCATGGTTTGTAGGCCCTGTGTTCTCTTGGTGAGAAACCTCTGTGGTCTCTCCAGCTGCTGCATGTGTCTGGTGAGGTACATGCTAAAGAGAGCATTATACTCTATTTGTGGTCTGATGGGGTTCGAGTATATTGCTGATATACAATCTTAAGATCTGAATATGATGGTGTGATTTATGATGTGCACAGCATAGGCTTTCAATGCCAGTGTGGACACTTGGTGGTCAAAGTTCAGATTGCTGTCTACATGTATTCTCAGTGCTTGCATCACTGGGTTTCAACATAGCAGGACTGTTGCCAATGCTGTAATTATCATGGAATTTCACTTTTTAGAAGGACAAAATAAAGACACATTTCTGCATTTATCTGTAGATCATGTGGCTTTGCCACCAATCATTTGCCTGTGTTAGCCCCTCCTGTAGTTTATCATCATTGGTGGACTCAATGATTGCACCAAGTGTGCAAGAATCAGCAAACTTGGTAAGCCAAACACCATACACTTTAGCCTGAACTGTCAGGAAATAGACTCCAAACAGTATAGCGCCAAGCACAGATCTCTGGGGTATGCCAATAGTGACAGCTCTACTGGTACAGGTTGATTCACCAGCTTTCACAGTATGTGTTCTGTTGGTGAGTCAATTGGCTACCCATCTAATGACATAAGGGAATGTTTCCGAATGATACCTGCGTGGGGGATTGTGTCAAAACCCAAGGCCAGCTCAAGATAGGCAGTATGCACTGTCTTACCTTCATCTAGGCCTATCACACAGAATCAATGGGCTGTAACTATGTCACAGATTGCCAATGGTGTGACTCAGCACATACACCTTCCGGTTATTGTTGAATATACACTTCAACACACCCTCCACATGGGCTATATTCCCACAGAAGGGTGTATATCAACATGCACCCAGCTGAGTTGCAGGGGACAGCACCTGATGCATGCATGTATAGATACATCCTGATTCTCCTCAACTGTGAGGTACACCAACATGTCATCATGAACTTTTACTAAATGGACACTAGTAATATCCCAGCTGTGTGCAACAAACCTGTGTGAGTTGTTAATTCTACATCATGTCTGTTACATCTGAAAGATGTTCTCAAAGATGCCATCAAGGGCATGCATGCTGACAACTCCATCAATATGTTGAACTTGACCAGGTCAAAGGATATGGCACAAATCCACACTGAGGTATTCAATCAACACTGTAAGATGTGGCAATAAATAGCTATATCAATAAGTGGGTAGATCAGTGGATTACATACATGACATCTATGTTGACATGTGTGAAATGACCTATATCTCAGGTCTAGTGATCAGATCTGTACATCAGGGCTGTCTGATAGCCCTTTATTGTCCATTATTTAAGTGATGGAGATCACAGATGACATACACATTCTGTGTCCAAACAGTTGCCTGAAGAACTACAGATGGTGGGCAATCATTGACTACCACTGTGATATACAGGCAATATCAACATACATCAAAGTTTACTGCCACAGCCATGACAGCACCTGCACTGACTAGAAAACATGGGGGGATTTGATACATCAGGAAAACAAACACACAACCCAAGTATAATGTGGACATCACACCCTATAATCAGAAAAGTAGGCATGTGACCTGTGTCCTGGCATAGATGGTAAGTGGAACATCCACCAGCATGTGGTTACAGTGCTGACTACTCCCTTGTATGTAATACAAGTACTGAGTATGTGAAGAACATCCATATTAGAGGTCATAATACCTCCATAGTTCCCAGCCTTCATCACACCAATACAACCTTCTTCATGTGCCTCCCTACACATCTTCCACTGATGTACAACTGAAGTATACCATCTTTGTCACAGTGAGCTGTCATGCAGCTTATTGGCCATACCTAAGTATTCTTTTTGTGGCATAAACATTACTGTTTGATGGCGTGCAACCCCCATCACGTTGTTACACCAGATGCATGTGTGCTACCTGTTCTGATGATGCACACAGTACATACATAGGTATTTGACAACATTAATGGCATTGGTAACATTCGTGACAGTGTGGATTGTACCACACACACACATGTATATGTATATATATATATATATATATATATATATATATGCCATACACACTAGCCAACTAGCTTGTATTGATCATAATGCTGCATACAGGTATAGCAGTGTCCCTCCTAACACCTCTGGAAGATGTTACAGTGTCAGGACAATGTGCATGATTACCCTCATAGAGTGTGGATGTATCATAATAGTTGTACAAGTGTGTCTGTGCAGAATCATCTCTGATCAATCTAAATCACATATGTTATGTCAGAGGCATGGGATTACTGGTGGTATTATTCTGATATTGTCCATGATTGTAGTTGCTTTTTTAATGTTGTCCATGACCCTTTACCTGTGTCTCACTTGCTGGAGGCCTCTGCTGAGAGTGGACTCATATTCAGACAAATCAGTTTACACAGCTTCACAATATGCATCCTACCCCAATAGTATGTCAGATCTCTGATAGGTGTCCTCTGCATTATTTACGTAAGGATGATTATCTCACACAGACACCCTCCCCATTGTTATGTCACCTTGTGTGACAGTCACATAATATACATTTTCACTGTGCAATCCCTACCATATCATATTGATATGTGATTAGTGTTGCTGCTGCAACCATCTTCTATTGACATGCCCTCATCTGCTGTACATTAGGTTGTTTCGCCTGTCCTCTTTCCCTGTGTTCATTCCTACAATTCATCTGTGTGTACCTGTTCAATACATGCACATCCCCTGAGTGTTTATTTTACATGGCAGGCCATGTACCTTAAAAGCACAATAGCCAAAGGCAATGCAGTGTAAAACAGGTGATATCAGTTGTGTGTCTATTCAGCATTGCTTGTAGGCAGTATGGCTAGAGAGGACCTTCACAAGATCAGTAACATACTTCTTGAAGGGTGAGCATCAAAAGCAAAATTAGTATTAGGAACCTGAATCTTAGAAAGAATAACCTGGACATTTGATCTCCTTGAATAATTTAAATGGCATTTCATTTGGCAAGATAAATGGAGAGGCAACACACATCTAAAGCTCTATATAGATGCAAACGGTATACTGGTACTGGGTATAGGGGGACCCTAAAAGAGATATAGTTTGCATGTCCCTGGAAAAAAGGAGCACAATTTGATAGCCTAAAGAACATCACCTTCTTCAAACTGTTGTCCATCTTGGCAGCCATAGTAGTATGGAAACAGAACTGGCCAACTAAAGGATTTCATTTAACTCAAGCAACGGGCTTTAGTTCAGGCCTGTCAAATTAATATCACAATCAAATAGAGTACAAGGATCATTAAGGTGTGGTATTGCAAATTATAAAGTTTAACATAATTCTTTTATTCTGCATATCTAGTGCTATTACTGACAGTTTCTCTCATTTCCAAATATACAGTTTTTTAAGCTCAGCACCAAATGCAAAGCAACTACAGACTGCTGGATATGATGAGGTATATGAGTATAATGAGAGTAGAAGCAGGTCATTTAACAAAGGACTCCTGGTGGGTAGAAAACTATTTCACAGCAGAGGCCTGGGGAGTAAGGCTCCAGAAGATACACAGAGAGAAAAACATGTATGCATACGTAATGTAATGACCCATGTGATCATGCAATAAACAGAAACAAATCAATGATTGTTTTAGAATACAAAAGTAAGAAAACAAAGGCATTGACAAGATGTATTTGAATAGTCAGCATATATACAAGAATACAATGATATGATAAATTATTCAAAGGCAGATCAGAATGAATGTTTAGATTAACAAAGTTTAGACTCATAGTATTTTATAATACTAGGACAGTGGTAAAGTGAACTTTCATAACAATGTAAAGTTGAGGAGAGTATGGTACAGTGAATGTGGCCGAGTAGACATAATAGTACAGGATAAAATGGAGGAGTACAGGCTAATTAGGCATTTTAGGACAGGATGGGATACAGGCGATAATAATTTTGTAGGATTGTCCAGATGTGGTAAACGAGCAAAGACATGAGATCTTTAGCTGTTGTTTCAGTAATAGGTTGAAGGACTTCAGGATGTTAGTTTGTCTGAGGGAGAGACGTCAAAATTCATGACATCATCTGTAATGACATCTAGCATCTCAGTATGGGTTACAAGTTCAAAAGATTTGGTCAGAAGTAATAGTGAATAGAGGTTTATTTTTACATGTTCATAGGCTCACAGGTAAGTATTACATTAGCTGCCCTTCTGAGGCATTTTATGCCTAGCTAATTCCCCTTAAAAGTGAGAATCAAACTCTGTGCCTTGTGCCTGTAAAGTAAACACCTTAACCATTATGTCAACCTGCAACCTCCAAAGTATCTGTAAAATAAATTTGAAAACTGCATTACATGCCATCTTTCTCTAAACTCACTGCCCTTACACCTTGTGCCACAGAGATTGCTCTGATCGCATTGGTCTTCTTAGGATTTAATAGTAATTAAGAGTTACAGAGCCATGTTTGAAAGGAGATGGGGCATTACTGTGTTTGGGTTTGAAGTTTTTATAGGTTTTGTAGCAGTGCAGGTGAGCGTGGAATTATCAGCATACCAAATAATGGAAGCAAGTTTACTAGAGCTATGTAGGTCATTTATGAAAACATTAAAGAGCAAGTGTGATAACTCTGGGCCAGTAATCAAGGAGACTGAATCCTCACCACTGACCCTGGAGAGGGGTGTTCATTTGGAATACAAATAGACATACTCATTTTCAGATGCAGACCTTTCTGCATCAAGCAAATTTCCCTTAACAGTACCCAGGGAACACGCTCAGTCTGGGGACTGGTTCCTCTCTTTCTCTCCAGACCCCTAAATCCGTGAAGGAGCCTGAATCCTCACCACTGACCCTGGAGAGGGATGTTCACTTGGGACAAAAATAGATACACACACTATTTCCAGATGCAGGTCTCTGCATCAAGCACAATTTCCCTTAAGAGCACACAGGGAGCACACACAGTCTGGGATATGGGTTTCTCTCTCTCTCTTTCTCTCTCTCTCTCTCACACTAGCTATATAGCAAAATTCCTTGATAACAAGTTAAAAATTTGTGTTTCACATTTTCCTTACATTTGTAAGGATTCATGGCACTTTTTGTCAATGTGTAACAGTTTAAAACCTATATATGATGAAATTTTCATTACTATAGATGTGAAAGATTTGTTCAGTTGCATACCCCATCAGATTGGTATGGAATAGTTTGGTGAATTTTTACATGACATTATGGAATTTAACCAAGATGTTATTAACACTTATTGCCAGTTGATGGATATAGTGTTAAGATATAACTTCATTCAGTTTGAAGGGCACTATTTCCAGCAGAACCAGTGAGTGGCCATGGGCTCTGCCTGTGGTCCACTCTATGCCGATATCATTATGACCTGGTGGGAAAGATGTTTTCTTTTTACTAGCAGATTTCATACCTATATCTCTATGTATGCCTGCCTTTTGGACAATTTGTTCATTTGCTGGAAGGGACCCCCACAGGAAATAAGTTAATTCATAGAATATATTAATCAGATGACTGGCTTTTCAAAATTCACTTATACAGTGGGTACAAACTGTATAGTATATTTGGATGTTGAATTATCCAAGATGGAAGGTGGTCAAATTAAATCTAAAATATATAGAAAGCCCACATTTTCTGTTATTTTCACTACACTAGCAGTCATCCACCACATGTTAAATGTGGCATCGTTAAGGGGCAGCTTGTAAGAGCAGCCCGAATGGTATCCGAATTTAATGATTTTTTGAGTGAATGTGATGTAATGGGGCAGATGTTTTTGGATAGGGAGTATCCCCTACCTATGATTCGTAGTATAAGGGATGAAGTTATAAGGAAGCGAAATACTGGATTTTATATACCTTTAATACAAGCGTCAAGTTTAATATCACCCCACCATTCAACCTGGTACACAGGTAGAATTATCACATGAGTTTATGACCAGTAGTAGTCTAACAATATGTGAATCTGGTCATGGCAAAGAAAGGAGTTTAACTTTTACTAATGATACTTCTTTTTGTCCTTTTGTTACTACATTCTGTGAAGACAGCTATATGGTAACTGATATTTTAAATAAAAATTGGAGTATTATAAAAGGGGATTTATATATGCTGGACACCTTTGGACCAACCCCTAAGGTAGTATATCGAAGGGGTAGTAACATAAAAAATATTTTGGAAAGGCAATGTATTGGTACCAGGACACTGACTTGTCAGATGGCACCATGTGGTATGTGCCATCAATGCCAACATATTTTTATTGGGTCCAGCATTAAGGCACTGGAGAAGACCATAAAAAAAAAAAGGGCAAATATAGCTGCTACTCCTGGAGAGTGGTTTATATTGCCCTATGCACACAATGTAATGGATGCTATGTGGGCAAAACACAACATAAATTGTCACAAAGAATTTATGAGCATTTTTATGAAATAGCACAACACAAGGAAACCAATGCCTTATATAGACACGTAAAGGTATTTCCCCAACACACTTAAATTTGCGGTATTACAGCAGATACAAAGTGAAGCTCATGAGGGACCATGGAAGCTATATTTGGAAGAGAAAGAGGTATGGTGGCAGATTTATTTGAATGCTAGTTGTCCAACAGGATTAAATGACATGGTGTCCATTTCTAGCTTGCATAAATTAAAAGCCTATGATAGATAGAATTACAGTCTTTATCACTAAACATGGTGTAATGTATACATTTAAATGGTAGATGGATGTAATGCAACATTAATAGTGATGTGAATGTCTCTTTAAGGAACATGCATTTTTTAAACTTGTAGGTTCCTGTTTTTTTAAACTTGTAGGATCCCAAATTTTCAAATGAACCATGTGGGGGTGTTTGCTTGATGTCATTGGCTGCTGGTAGTTATGATACTGGTATAAATTGCTGGGCATGTTTGTAAAATGATGTCTGAAGAAGTCTGGTGATTTTAAACCTGACGAAAGTGCTTACTGATAAACAATATTTTGCTGGATTTAGCACCTGTGGTTCTCTTCCTTTGCTGCTAATTTTTGTTCTACTTGACCAATCCTGTTGAAACCTTTTGCCATTTGTATCCTCACTGTTTGTCCTTCTTTCAATGGATGAAGAAATCTGCTTGGTGTATCATAGCTGGACTTCTGGAACAAATGCTTTCTGAATAGTTGGGCTTTGATTGTTCTGTTTTTCTTAGCTTTACGCCTCAGCAAACTGAAACTGATAGTCAGTGTTATTCTAGTTTGCCTAGATAGAAGTCTCTGAGCAGGTGAGCCAAGTACATCATCACGGGGTATGTTTCTGAGACTGAGTAAATTCAAAAAGACATCAGTATTGTCATGCTTTGACCTCTCAAGTAATTGCTTTGCACTCTGCACTGCACGTTCAGGTAGCCCATTTGACTGTGGATATTCTGGACTATTAGTAACATGTACAAAGTCCCATTCTTTTGCAAATTTCTGAAACAACTGACTTGTAAATTGGGTACCATTGTCAGAGATAACTTTGTGTGGACTACCATGAACTGAGAATTGATGTTTTAACTTGGTGATAACAGCAGTGGATGTTAGGTTAGGTAGTAAATCAATCTCAAACCAGTTTGAATAAGAGTCTAACAACACTAAGTAATGCTGATTGTTCCATTTGAATATATCAGTGGCTACTGTTGACAAAGGAAGTTCAGGAACTTGACTTAGCTGAAGTGGTTCTTTTTGCAAATGTGGTTTAGTACTATTTCATACTGAACAAGAAGAAAGTAGTTTATCAATGTCTTTTGCTAGAGAAGGCCAAAATACTAGTCCTTTCACCCTTCTTTTGGTACATTCAGAACCTGGGTGACCACAATGCAAAATTCTGGATGTATTCATGTTGTAAGGAAGCAGGAACAACAATTTTAGGACCTTTGAAAATAATGCCATCTTCCATCAATATCTCATCTCTGTAAGGAAGATAAGTTTGCACTTCAGGTGGTACACTAGATTGCTTTGATGGCCATCCAGTATTAATGTCGTGGTTGAGCTTTTGCAAAACTGGATCAGTCTTTGTATGTTCTCTGAGCTCATCGAGTCTCATGGTAGAAAAATTATGCACTTCCATGGCATCAAAGTCAAAATTCTCTGCATTAAGCTATTCCGTTGTATTTCTGGGTGATCTGGATAAGGTATCAACCAGATAAAGCATTTTGCTTTTTGTATAGACCATTTTGAAGTTGTACTTTTGCAATCTGAGCATCATTCTTTATAATCTTGCTGGAGCTGAATGCATAGCCTTCTTTAAAATAGTGACTAGAGGTTGGTGATCAGTTTCAGTTTGAATAGCTCCACCATAAATATAATCATGAAACTTTCAACATGCAAATAGTATTGCCAAAAGTTCTTTCTCAATTTGAGCATATTGCATTTCAGTTTGGGTAAGAGTTCTAGATGTGCAGGCTACATACCTCCCAGCCATACCGATTTACTCGGTTTTTACCAAGCTTTTGGGGTCCAAATAATGGGTGCCACGATTCCCAAGTGGCACCCCTTCATTTCCGACTTTTCCCCATCTTTTTTTTATTTTTAAGTTTTCCCCGTTTTTATGCTGACGTCATCACGTGCGTGATGACGTCAGCTCCACCAGGGCAAACAGCCTGTCGGAATTGAGCTCAAGGGCTCAGTGCACACATTTCTGGCTTGTACGCACCATCCGTAACAGAAGCGGGAAACATTCAAATGGATCTATCTTTGGCTGGCAGTTGCACTTGCAAATGCCATTCTGTTGGTTTTATTCAAAGGGATTGTGAGCGAGCGGTAAGCGCTGTTCTCTTTTTATGGATTGCAAGCACGTTATGGATCTCGGCTAGAGCAGGTTGAACAGCAGTAGGAAACATGTTTCTTATTTTATTCTGAGTGAATAAGAGGTGTGTGTGAGTGCAGTTCCGTTATGGATCTCCGCGAGAGCAGGGTGAACAGACAGGATGCAGATGCACTTGCTGGGCAGTTTCTTATTTTATTCTGAGTGAAGAAGAGGGGTGTTTGTCTGTGTGTCAGAAGGAATTTTTCCTTGGACTGTGACTGTGTTATGATTATATGCTTTGCTTTCCCTTCAACTCTTGTCTAGCTGTTTTCTGGATGTTTACTTAATGGCAGTTTCAGGGGGAAAGACTGTGTTTATGGCAGCTTCACTGTTAATGGCAGCTTACTTTCATTGTCTTAGTCTGCTTTTACTTAACAGGAATAACGGCCACTTGCAGAAGCTTTCCATGCACCATGCAGGCATCGCTTTACTCGTTTCTTTTGCAGCTAGCTTACTTTCACTGTGTTATTTACTTAACAGCCTTTCCATGCAGGCATTGCAGCTTCACTATGTAATTACTTTGGCTTTTACTTTCAGCTTATGTATGTGGAAGCTTTGCCCTGCCTTGTAAAGTCAGAACTTAGCATGCGCATCGCATTAGTAGCACCTGACCTTGCACAGCACCTCTTTCCCCAGCTCAGCTTTCTAAAGTGAGAGAATCATCAAGTGTAAAAGGAGACGGAACAGCACCTCAAGCTTCATGTTTATTTTCACTGTTATTATTTACTGCAGAAGCTTTCCATGCATGCATTGCTGTGTGTGTTAATGGCAACGCTAACAGCAGGCTTGTTTTATGTTTTACTTTTTACTTAATGGTGGTTACAGCAGCTAGGTTTACTTTGGATTTTACTCTGTGTATGTGCTTTGGAGTTTATTTACTTAAGAGCTTTCACTGACAGCTTGCAGAAGCCTTCCATGCAGGCATCACTGTGTGTGTTTAATGGCAGCTTGCAGAAACTTTTCATTCACTGTATGTGTTAATGGTAGCTAGGTTTACTTTGGCAGGTATCTTTGCTTAATGACAGCTAGATGTGTGTTTGTTTAATGGCAGGTATGTTGGTTTACTCTGGCAGGTAGCTTTGTCTAATGGCAGCTAGGTTGGTTTACTTTGGCAGGTAGCTTTGTTTAATGGCAGCTAGGTTGGTTTACTTTGGCAGGCAGCTTTATTTGATGGCAGCTGTGTATGTGTCTGTGTAAAATGCCCCAGTTAGGTATAACTGGTGGCTAGAACCCTGTACCTTAGGTACAGATAGCAAGAGCCTAGATTCTCTACCCATCCCACTACCACTTGTGCTTTAAGGAGTTAAGCATAGTTCTTAACTGTCCAAAGTTTTTCAGAATGTTTGGCTCATACTTTTGGACTGTTCCTCTTAAAATTGTGGTTTTGTGGCAAATCAATGAGAACTGAATTCACTAAATAATGAGTTTCAGTCCTATCTTTCAGGAAATGCATGGTAACGCCAAACATTTATTAAAATAACTTTTCTATTATACAAGTAGAGTTTAAAATTTGTCACTGTTTTTGGGCCTTTGTCCTCTGCCCCCCTCCCCGCCAATAAATATTGGCTTTTTCCAAATTTCTTGTGCTGCATATCTCCTTCAGGGGGAGAGAAGTTTAGTGCTGCTTAAGTTATGGCAAGTTGGCTTGTGTTGTTAGTAGCACAAAAGGTAGAATGCTTGTTTTTAATGCAGAAGGCTGTGGGTTCTACTCCCACAAGATGCAGATGGATTGCTGAGAGTGTACCGTGTTTTGCTTTTAAAGGGGTGGATGCTGCAGTCCTGAGAATGCCCTTTTTGGAGAAGATACATAGTAACTATGAACCTGTTATCAGTTTGTCATCCAGTCCCTATTGCAATATTAGTAGCTTATCGTTTTTATTTAATGTAACATAGGCAATTTATTCCTCAAGGGCAACAACAGGCACTTTATTTGTAGATGAAACAATGAAATATGAAGTTGTTTGCTAGCAGCAACCTCTTGATTCATTACAGATATTACATAATGTGTTATTTAGATGACCTTTAATGCTGCAGAGATTATGCTAGGGCCATAGTTTGGTTCTGCTCTTCAGCTTGCATTTGAAAGTTGTTATCCCACAATTCCATTGGTTTGGGTGGAGTTACATAGTTATGTATGCAAATTGTATGTTAATCAGCGTGCAGATTTGTACCTATTTTTCATGGGCCTTAGTCCAGATTTTTGATGTTTCCAGGTTGAGAGGTATGGCAGGCTACTGGTTTTTCTTCTTGAAGAATAACTGTGCCAAGACCAAATTTTGAAGCATCACAGGAAAGAGTTACTGGTTTATTGACTTCATAGTATCTTAACATATGTGGGGGTGGAAATTTTCTGCTTAAGGTCTTCGGATGCTCTCTGGTGCTGTTCCAACCAAGACTATGTAACATTTTTGCACGTTAGCTCTCTCAAAGGTGCTGTGAACTCACTAAAGTCTGGTATAAACTTGCCTAAATAGTTGACCATATCAAGAAAGCATTGTAGACCTTAAATATTATCCAGTGCTGGCATTTCTAGAATGGCTGCTTGCTTGGACAGGTCTAGTCGCAAGCCAGTGCTAGTAAATAAATGACCTACATATGTAACTTCTGGTAGTCTGAATTTGCACTTTAGAGGATTGAGCTTCAAGTTCACTTCATGTGCTCTGTCTAGAACCTTATTAAGGTTTCTGTCATGCTGTGCTTCGCCATTGCCTCCAACCAATAAATCATCTACTATTATGGCACAAGGATAACCTGAAAAAATTTGCTCCATTGCACGCTGACAAGACTTAACTTGCAGAATGTATCCCAAATGGCATCCTGGGATAATGAAAGAAGTCAGTAGTGAAGATATGTGATCAAGCATCAATTGCCAAAATGAACTTTTTGCATCAAAGACAGAAAAAAACTGTGGCATTCGGTATTAGGGTTACGACTTCCTTGACTGTACACATAGGATGATGTGGTCTCTTTAATGCATTGTTCAAATATCTTGGGTCAATGCATATTCTGATTTCATCTGAGCCTTTTTTTGTGGGCTGCTACCATGGATGACACCCATTCAGTTGGTTCTGTAACTGGACAAATTACACCTTGCTGCACCATTTTATCCAATTGAGCTTTGACTTTATCTGGCATAGCTATCAGAACTTTTCTTGCTGGTCTGACCACTGGACTGACCTCTGGGTCTAACATCATAAAATACTTAACTGGAAATTTGCCTAACTGGTCATCGAAAACATCAGCATACTCTGAGAAAATAGCTTCAGTAAAATTGGAACTGAGACATGTGCTTATATAGGTTCATAGTTCATAAGTTCATAGTTTAGTACTAAGCTAACTGCCCTTGCAAGCCATTTTAAGCCTAGCCAATTATCCCTTGTGAGACTCAAACCCTGCACCCTGCACCCCTCCCAACCCCCCTTGGTGAACTTCTTTGGTAAAGGAAAGCAGATTCATTAGCAAACTGTCTTTGAAACCCAACAATGACTGCACAGGTCTTCAGACTACATAGAATAGTAAGCTGTAGCAATTCCTAGCCAAACAACATGAAAGCACTACCGAGCCTTCAGTTTGAATTTCTTCACCTCCATAAGCAACAGTTTCACACAACTGGCCATATTAAGTTGCTCACCAGCTCCCAATTTAGCAAATGTGTCTAAAGACATAACATTACACTTTGAACCAGTGTTTACTTTGAGCTTGGTGGATTTCCCATTGATCTGAACAGTACAAAATACTTCATTATTTGCCATCAAATCTACTGCATCAACCTCTTCACCAATTATTGATACACCATCTATGTAGAAAGTAGGGTTGCAGCCCTCTGTATGATTAACTTCCTTTTTTAAGTGACCCTTCTTTATAACTGTGAGGTTTAGTTGATTTGCAACGCTTTTGAAAATGGTTCCATTTTTTTACACTGATGAGATGAAAAATATTTTCTCTTTTAGACTGATGACTGGCACCATGATTGTGACAGTTAACAATAAAGCTTGATTTGGGTTTTGCTGACTTACCCTTGTACTGCACTAAGCATGTCCTCACTGAACTAGCCTTAGAACTTGCTGGAAAATGGGTCTAAATTACAACATCAAAGTTTCACAACTTCGAATGTTCTAATATTGATCCCTATTTAGCAAAAGCTGACAACATCGAACAAGCAGAACAGTGAATTTTTTTCCTAGGGAAAAAATTTGCTGTTCTGAAGCACATACACACAACACAAGCACACCAAACAAACAACAATCCACACACATACACCTAAAATCTTACATCTAACCCCACACTAAACTGTACAAACACCACCTTACCTTAACCCAAACCCTAACCCTAAGGTCCATCACTATCGCACACTCACCTCACCCGCGTCCTAACCCTAACTCACCTACCCCGCCCTAACCCTCACGTCCACACAATCGCACACTTACCTGACCCATGCCCTAACCCTAACTCACCTAACCCGCACCCAATCGCACACTTACCTGGACCTGACCCGTAACTTTCCACCACAGTGCTGAAAATAGTGAAGCAACAGAAATGGGCAACCGAATTCTTTAACCTAGGAAAAAATTTGGTTTTCTGTCATTTCGCTATTTTCAGTGTTTGCTGAATAGGGGTCGATATTAGAACATTTGAAGTTGTGAAACTTCGATGTTCTAATATAGACCCCTGGAAAACTACAGGTTTTACCTTGTCACACTCGGCAGGGGTTACAACTGCCATGTGCTTAGGCCTGCTTCTGTTAGCCACGTGTTGCGTGCTCTCTACATTTTCTCTGGGGCCCACTAAAACCATGCTCTTATCACTGGCAAGCATACTTGTGTGCCTGTCTGTAACTTCATGGATCTGACAAATCTCAATTGCTTTGCTCAGCATTAAATCACTGCCACAAAGCAAAATCTTTCTCACTGCAGCACTATTAATACCACACAGAAGCCTGTCCTTTATTAACCCATCTTTTAAGTCACCAAGCCTATATGATTTAGCTTTGTTTCTCAGGTCAGCAATATAAGCCGCAAAAGATTCTCCTGGTTTCTGATCTCTTGTGTAAAACAAATGCCTATCTAATGTAACATTTACCTGGGGATTGCACAGTTCCCTGAATTTGTGTTTCAAACACTCAGGGTCTTCCCTTGATTCAGTTTGTACAACAATATGATGGTTTTTCCCCTTCGCCTGCATATACTGCTAGTGCATACACAAATGAATGCCTCTGACCCAGCTAGGTTTAGCAAAATGAATGCCCTGACGTGTGCATCTTTGTCAGAATAAGCTGCTTGTATAACAATATTGTACTCTTGCTCAAACATTCTCCAATGCCCTGCAATATTCTGATTAAATACAAGTGGACCTGGTCTGCAAAATGCCTCTGCCATATTAACACATACCAGTGAAGGCTTTTGCAAGTATGCTCGAACAAACACACATATACATATGCCAGAAATTTATGCCAGTACTTGCAACTATGCCCAATAGCACAACAAGCCTCTGAATAACTGAACTTTGTGAAATAAGTCTCTGGGGCACAAGAATATTCTTGAAATTACTGTACTATAAGAAATCACTTCTTATCAGTGTAAGAAACTGTTCAAAATAACTGCAGTGTGAGAATAAACTGGGCAGAAGAAGCTCAGAATAAAAGACTGCACATTGCGAATAAACAGTACCCAGCACACTGAAACTTTCCCAAAATGGCTGCACTTTTCTAAATAACTCTTTACAGTGCAAGAAACACTCTGTGATGGTGGCACTCTGTGAATAGACACACCCAGCACAAGAAACCTTTCAAAATTGCTGTATTTTGACTGCACTTTATGAAATAGTTGCACTTTGCACACAAATAAACTCTTGGGAATAAATGCACAGTAATAAGCACACACTGTAAGCACTTTTACACCCGCTGAGATATTTCAAATAACTCTAGTTATGCCCTGAATAGCTTCAATCAATGCAAGACAGTAGTTTATGCCAAATTACAGTAATTTGCTGAAACATATGCAGTTGCCAGTCTTCATTTCTGTTTAATGTAACCTTTTTGCCCTTTATTATATTAATTTTGCTCATTCAATCTCTTTTCATGCTTGTGATCGTTTTTCTTTAAACATGTTTGTTTTGCAATTCTGAGGCAATTTCAAACTCCTTATGTGCTTTCCTGATAATCGTTTTATCAAATAACTTAATTTTAAATATTTTGTTTAATTAATAAACTTTCTGTGTCCCTTGCTTAATAATGCATCCTGTACCCTTGTAATGCTCCATTTTATCTTTTTGATAAATAAATCGTTCGTGCAAGTTTTCCTTACCTTCAGTTTATTTCTGGCCCTTTTTTGTACTTGGTTCACTTAGTTTACCTTCACTATTAACTCTGCACCTCGTAGCTCTGAAAAGCAGTCTCTGGAATCCCAGTTCTGACACCATGTCGCTCGTCTGGTCAGGGTAAAACAGAAAAACATCTGTGGGTTCTCTTGAAGCAGCTTTATTATGTACAAACACATCAGGACTGAGGCTTAATAACTTTAACTTAGATAAACTTATAAACAAACTGGCTATCAGACTCATACATGCTCACTCTCTGGCTGCACTCTCAAAAGGACACTGAAGCTAGCACATGCTTGCTATTTATAAGCATGTGCTGTCCTTGAAATGCTTTTTAAAGGTACAACACACACACACACACACACACACACACACACACACACACACACACACACACACACACACACACACACACACACACACACACACACACACACACACACACACACACACACACACACACACACACACACACAGACTACAAATAGATTCACACAGATGCAGAAAAACATAACTTAACTAACCTCAGTATATTTTCCTGACTGATCTCAAGAATTACTATTCCCTGGTTACTTACTAAAGCAAGGCAAGATGAAGTAGGTGAGTAATCCTTCAAGTTTCAAAAACAGACTGACCTGAGACTTTTGTCTTATCTGGTACTAAAACACCATTTTAGTCCTGGATTACAGAATGACATCACAGACATCTAGTCATCTGACTCTGGTTTCCATACTACCCCCTTTTCTAGCAACTTAATGAGGATTTAGCACATATGTGTCAATAATACACATGCATAGAGCTTTGCTAAGATCAGTTGGAGTTTCTGAAAGTCATAAAACAGTTTCAAACTTCCACCCTTCCAGAGTAGCAATTAGTTCACCCCCAAGGACAATACAGAAGATTTCCTAATACAGACTTTTTCTCTCTGGCTGCATTGAGACCTGTGATATACAATGTTTATGGCCTAAATTAAGTAATTTAATTTCAGAATATTTTTCTAAAAGTTAGCTGGGGCTGAGCTTAACCTCTTCTCTTCCAGTATCCTATGTTACAATATTAATTTCAACAGTTATAATGCAGTCTGACATACAGGTGTATTTCTTTTTTCTGTCCAGCAGGACCCACTGTTGGTACTCTTTTAACACAAGCAGGTTTACAAATACATTTTTTCAATACAAGCATTTGTATAAATTAGTTTGAAATACAAATAACGTATAATTATTTACAAAACTCCAGCTAGCTATGCTGGCATATGCTACACATCCACTGCCCAACTTCTCTTGGCATAGCTGGCAACACCTCACATTGTCACAGACACAACACTGTTTAACATTTTAAAACAATATTTATATAACCTATCTTCTGCAGTTCGCATACAAAATTTTAAAATGAAGGCATTTTAAGACTTCCACCAAGAAGCCTGAGTATTACATGACTAAATAAGGGAAGGTGGTTAATATGATAGGACAGATATAATGTAAATGATCTAAGAGGTAGATTAGTAAAAAGAGCAACAAAAACTCCTGCAGAGCTACATGACAGCTGTACGACTCAGTGTATAAGACAAAGATGTTAATGTTTTTTAAAATCTATCAATACTTCAGTTAGTGAAAACTTAGGATTGGGTATGTATTTCAACCCTTTCTCCATCAATTGAAAATGTACTTTGTCGATAGTCAAGTCCGTATAGTTAAACATATGAAAATGCCGGTACGACACCATCTTTCCTTTGACTACAATCGGATCATCTCCCTCTAAACTAATGTCTTCAGGTGATCTGTTCTCTAATAAGTGACAGTGAGTGTCTGCTGAATCAGCTACGTTCCCCCTACGTGTAAAGAACATCGTAGGGGCTACCATCCTTCCTACTTCCTCCTGGTGTAAACCCTGAATCCCCTGCTCTGAAATGGGGGGTGGTTGACTCTCCCATTTACCCGAAAATCCTGTTGAAAATCAGTACTTTGATTCCCCTCAAACTCGTGGTATGTATCAAAACGCGACATCCCTTCACTGCCTCTAATATCAGGGTCCCTATGTAAATTCCCCTGAAAATTCCTTTTCCTTTTTAAAAAATACATCAGGAAAATCAATTTGGAGGTTTATTTTAAAGACAAAAAATATTACCAATGGTACAAATGAGGACAGGAAAGATATTAAAGGGTCAAATTTGACAATTAGGAGTAAATTTACACCACCAAATTATCCAACTATTGACACCTTTGACAAGGTTGTCACTAGGGAAATATACGATGCATACAAACATTTCAACAAGGCTGATGAATTCAGCAATTTGTCCATAGAGGAAAGGGATTTACTTAAATCTATTAGAAGCAATAAATCCATCAGATTGATGAAACCCGACAAAGGGGGGGGCATAGCTATTTATGACAGTATGAAATACACACAAAAAATTTACGATATATTGCATAATACAGAGAACTATGCCACAATTTCTAGGAATCAATTACATATTGCCTACCGTAGGATAGACTCCTATATTGAGGAATTTCTATTGGATGGGAGAATTACCATGGAAATATATAAATACATTAAAGTAGAACATCCTAAGTTAGCAACTATGGTGGGCATTCCTAAAACTCATAAAAATTGTGATGACCCCCCCCTGAGACCTATAGTGTCGGGTAGTGAATCAAAAACTTTCAAGATGGGCAAGTTCATCGATACAACTTTAAAGAACATATATACATTGATTCCACATATGGTAAAGGATTCGTGGTGTTTTCTTTCAAAGTATCCAGTTTTAAGCCCTGAGAATCTTGAGACTAAATTCATCATCACCATTGATGTGATTGATTTATTCACATGTATCCCTAAGGAAAAGGGTTTAGATGCCTTTTCCAACAGCCTAAGGAACCATACAGATTTATCTTGGGATACTATTAGTCTGTTAACTGAAATGATGTCACTAGTTCTGGAGAATAACTATATTTACTTTGAAGGTGAGATCTTCCAGCAGACTAGGGGAGTAGCGATGGGGGCGGCTTGCGCCCCCATCTATGCGAACCTGGTCATGCTTAATTGGGAAGATGAAATTTTGTTTAAGAACTCACTTTTTTCCAAAGTTACATACTACTCCAGATTTTTAGATGATATATACTTGTTGTGGCAAGGAACTTTTGATGAAATGCAGATTTTTATAGATTTCATCAACAATAGTAGTGACTATTTGAAGTTCACTTATGCTTTTGACTCTAAGGGCTTGCCATATTTGGATACATTAGTAACTCACCACAATGGGGTAGTGAGTTCCAAAATCTTCAGAAAGTCCACCTTCTCGAATAATTACCTGGAGTTTACTAGTTGCCATCCTCCCAGATTGAAATTTAATGTTTTTAAGGGACAATGTATTAGGGCTGTTAGAATGGTATCGGACCCAGTGGATTTACAGAAGGAATTTTCACAAATTCAGTGTTATTTTAGGGAACGGGGTTACCCACAAGACATGATGGATGATATCATCACAGATATTATGAGGAATCGGGGTACCAAATATACAGCGTTATTAGGTTCGGGTGATATTCAAAACCTGCCTGTTTCGAACAATAAAGGATTGGGACCCAGTTATTTAAGAGCATGTATAATACCATACAATACAGGGTCGGATAAAATTAAACAAATTATTGTTCAATTTTGGCATTTGATTAGTACTGATCAATACTTGGTTAACATTTTGGGTATGAAACCCAATTTTGTATATCGGATGGGCTTTAATATGAAGAAATTATTCGAACACCACATCAAAGAAGTGAGTAACACAAATGTTGTTAAGAGTAGTAATAAATGTGGTTTTTGCAATTTCTGTAAATACATGTATTGTAAGGGTGACTTTAGATTGGATAATGGACATAAAAGTAAGATTATATGTAAGAAGGGAAATTGTAACACACGACAGGTTATTTATTTAGCGAAATGTGATTCCTGTGAGGCTTTTTATGTGGGACGTACAGAACGAAGCATCAAAAAGCGTATTTACAATCACTTATATAGCATTAGGGTGAAGGATCTTACAAATGCTTTATCTAGACATGTACAACAGTTAGGAGAAACACACATGTTTAAATTTGTTATATTGGAAGTTATACCGAATAATCCTAGGGGTGGTGACATCAAAGCCCTTATTGCATATAGGGAAAGTTGGTGGCAGCTATTCTTAGATGCGACCACACCACCAGGATTAAATGACAGTATTTCAATTAAAAGCCTTCTTACCTAGAATGTACTTTTTTCATTTGGAATTTTTCCACATGGATATACTAGCTTATGAGCGTATAAGTGTACATTAGAGACACTACATTGGCAGCTCTGGTACTCTCCACAGTTGAGTCACATGAATACATTTTTCCCTTTAAACATATTTTCATATATTTTTTATATATAATCTCATTATTCATTTTTATATATAATTTCATCATTCATTTCATACATCTTTTTATATATGTTCATATTTGTTCACATCTGTTATGGTAATACGTTATAAGTATACATGTATATATATATTTGGACATACATCACACATATAATAAATTTTGTGTATATCATTATTTTTTAGTATACTTATACACTTATTTATTTTACATATACATTTTTTACAACATTTTTTATAACACTTTCGTTACAGGGGACTGTACAGGTACTGGTATACACTGACCTCTATGATCTTATAGTTATCAATACATTTATGTGCATTACAGATATCACAGTATTGAGTGTAGGCTTAGTTTTTTCTATATAGTTTTTTCTATAAGCTTTATATATGAACTTCACTATGAAAGGAATGTAACTATGCAACGCATCATGCTATGTGTTTATTTTACTTATTTTATTATATGCACTGATTTGATCAGTTTGTTTATTAAATTTATTAAATTTATGAATAATTTGTAGGTAATTGAAACATACTATTTAGATGCTTTTTATCTGTTATTTAAGATGTTTATGAATTGATTTGAGGTGCAATAATGAATTCACGTTGTAATGTATGTAAGTTTTTAGATATGTATCTTTAAGACACGCTATGTCTTCTGGCGCCAAAAAGTTTATATAAACGTATTGAATGCTTCTATTTGCAGTTCTGAAGAAGACCAAATTGTATTGGTTGAAAGCGCTAAACTGCATTTAGCGTTTTGTTTTGTCCGTTGTGTTATATGACAGTTTTTTCTGTTCTTGTATTCAGTGGAAGTTTCAGTGTGTTCCGGTTGGCGTTATGTGGATTAAACAAGCTTTTTAAAAGTGGAGAGTTGTCTTTTGGAATTGTTCCGCTTATTGGTAGACACCGGATAGTTTCAAAGATTTGCAGTCTTTTGGAATTTTGTTTATGATGTCGTTAACCACTTCAGCGGCTTCCGGCGAGAACGCCAACAGCTTACTCCTTCATGAGAATCCAGCGCCTGTGGAACATTACGAGCCTGCATCGGACAATAAAAACGCTACTGAAGCATTCACTTCCGAACTGGCAGAATTGAGAGGTGAGGTCAAACAGTTAACTACATTGGTCACTAGGTTTTTGCAGGGTGACATTGCCAGTTTTCAGCGTGATTTACCTATACCCTCTAACAGTACCAATGGTTATAGGAAACAAGTTGCGATACCCGTGGTTGGGTCGCAAAGACTAGGGGGGAACAGCAATGGTAAACCTATTGTGACAGACAACGGAAATGCAAAATTCCCAATTCTCAATAGAAGAGTTGATAAGGGCAATTTTCTAGCCAGTAATGACAATTTGTCTGACCATTTGGGAGAACATTCCAATGACAGTTTTGACATTCCCAATGGACAGAAATCCTTACACACAAGTCCTGTTCCAGGTCTGGATATTATTGCACCTTTATCCAGTAGCAATATTAACATCTCTGATTGCACTTTTGACTTTTCCATCTATGATTACGATTTGGAGGCCAAGAGGGTTGGCACCAAACCAAAGAGGGGACCACCCAACAAGACCTATTCTACTGTGACTGCCAACAGGGTTAATTTTAATATGAACGAGTCTGGCAAGCACCCACACAATCCATCATCTGGAATGGGGTCTGGTACTAGGGGTGCATGGCTTGGACTTATTCAATCAATTTTTATCTTTTGACTTCCTTGTTGACAATAATGAAGCAGGTGACAAGGTGACATCGACATCCAGTCGTCCTAACACCAACGAGACTGTTAATCTAAAGACCATGATTTATTCCTTGGGAAAGATGCTTAAGACCATCAATGGACTCAAAGTGGACATTATGTATTTACAGAAATGTATTGATGATAGGATAGTTCCTAAAGGGTTAAGATTTTTCAAGTTACCCTTAGGTATTGATTTAACCGAAGAGTGTATCAAGGAATTTAATGACTTCTTTGATAAATGTGGATTTAACTATATTGGTTTACTTATGAAGTTTTATGATGAGAAATTAAGCAAGGCCATTCATGAGGTGGAATTAATGAACACACAAATAGTTAACGATTTAGTGTTCAAGGATTGGGAAAAACTTTACAATAAACAATACATTGAAGCTAAAAAATGGGCAAACACATTATGTAAGAGGAAAACAGATAAAATCAAGAGGGATAGGGTACAATACCAACAAAAAACAGCATATGTGTGGCCGAGGAAAAGGAATGTTCAGGGGAATTTACACAGGGACCCTGATATTAGAGGCAGTGAAGGGATGTCGCGTTTTGATACATACCACGAGTTTGAGGGGAATCAAAGTACTGATTTTCAACAGGATTTTCGGGTAAATGGGAGAGTCAACCACCCCCCATTTCAGAGCAGGGGATTCAGGGTTTACACCAGGAGGAAGTAGGAAGGATGGTAGCCCCTACGATGTTCTTTACACGTAGGGGGAACGTAGCTGATTCAGCAGACACTCACTGTCACTTATTAGAGAACAGATCACCTGAAGACATTAGTTTAGAGGGAGATGATCCGATTGTAGTCAAAGGAAAGATGGTGTCGTATCGGCATTTTCATATATTTAACTATACGGATTTGACTATAGACAAAGTACATTTTCAATTGATGGAGAAAGGGTTGAAATACATACCCAATCCTAAGTTTTCACTAACTGAAGTATTGATAGATTTTAAAAAATACATCAGGAAAATCAATTTGGAGGTTTATTTTAAAGATAAAAATATTACCAATGGTACAAATGAGGACAGTAAAGATATTAAAGGGTCAAATTTGACAATTAGGAGTAAATTTACACCACCAAATTATCCAACTATTGACACCTTTGACAAGGTTGTCACTAGGGAAATATACAATGCATACAAACATTTCAACAAGGCTGATGAATTCAGCAATTTGTCCATAGAGGAAAGGGATTTACTTAAATCTATTAGAAGCAATAAATCCATCAGATTGATGAAACCCGACAAAGGGGGGGGCATAGCTATTTATGACAGTATGAAATACACACAAAAAATTTACGATATATTGCATAATACAGAGAACTATGCCACAATTTCTAGGAATCAATTACATATTGCCTACCGTAGGATAGACTCCTATATTGAGGAATCTCTATTGGATGGGAGAATTACCATGGAAATATATAAATACATTAAAGTAGAACATCCTAAGTTAGCAACTATGGTGGGCATTCCTAAAACTCATAAAATTGTGATGACCCCCTGAGACCTATAGTGTCGGTAGTGAATCAAAAACTTTCAAGATGGGCAAGTTCATCGATACAACTTTAAAGAACATATATACATTGATTCCACATATGGTAAAGGATTCGTGGTGTTTTCTTTCAAAGTATCCAGTTTTAAGCCCTGAGAATCTTGAGACTAAATTCATCATCACCATTGATGTGATTGATTTATTCACATGTATCCCTAAGGAAAAGGGTTTAGATGCCTTTTCCAACAGCCTAAGGAACCATACAGATTTATCTTGGGATACTATTAGTCTGTTAACTGAAATGATGTCACTAGTTCTGGAGAATAACTATATTTACTTTGAAGGTGAGATCTTCCAGCAGACCAGGGAGTAGCGATGGGGCGCTTGCGCCCCCATCTATGCGAACCTGGTCATGCTTAATTGGGAAGATGAAATTTTGTTTAAGAACTCACTTTTTTCCAAAGTTACATACTACTCCAGATTTTTAGATGATATATACTTGTTGTGGCAAGGAACTTTTGATGAAATGCAGACATTTATAGATTTCATCAATAATAGTAGTGGCTATTTGAAGTTCACTTATGCTTTTGATTCTAAGGGCTTGCCATATTTGGATACATTAGTAACTCACCACAATGGGGTAGTGAGTTCTAAAATCTTCAGAAAGTCCACCTTCTCGAATAATTACCTGGAGTTTACTAGTTGCCATCCTCCCAGATTGAAATTTAATGTTTTTAAGGGACAATGTATTAGGGCTGTTAGAATGGTATCGAACCCAGTGGATTTACAGAAGGAATTTTCACAAATTCAGTGTTATTTTAGGGAACGGGGTTACCCACAAGACATGATGGATGATATCATCACAGACATTATGAGGAATCGGGGTACCAAATATACAGCGTTATTAGGTTCGGGTGATATTCAAAACCTGCCTGTTTCGAACAATAAAGGATTGGGACCTAGTTATTTAAGAGCATGTATAATACCATACAATACAGGGTCGGATAAAATTAAACAAATTATTGTTCAATTTTGGCATTTGATTAGTACTGATCAATACTTGGTTAACATTTTGGGTATGAAACCCAATTTTGTATATCGGATGGGCTTTAATATGAAGAAATTATTCGAACACCACATCAAAGAAGTGAGTAACACAAATGTTGTTAAGAGTAGTAATAAATGTGGTTTTTGTAATTTTTGTAAATACATGTATTGTAAGGGTGACTTTAGATTGGATAATGGACATAAAAGTAAGATTATATGTAAGAAGGGAAATTGTAACACACGACAGGTTATTTATTTAGCGAAATGTGATTCCTGTGAGGCTTTTTATGTGGGACGTACAGAACGAAGCATCAAAAAGCGTATTTACAATCACTTATATAGCATTAGGGTGAAGGATCTTACAAATGCTTTATCTAGACATGTACAACAGTTAGGAGAAACACACATGTTTAAATTTGTTATATTGGAAGTTATACCGAATAATCCTAGGGGTGGTGACATCAAAGCCCTTATTGCATATAGGGAAAGTTGGTGGCAGCTATTCTTAGATGCGACCACACCACCAGGATTAAATGACAGTATTTCAATTAAAAGCCTTCTTACCTAGAATGTACTTTTTTCATTTGGAATTTTTCCACATGGATATACTAGCTTATGAGCGTATAAGTGTACATTAGAGACACTACATTGGCAGCTCTGGTACTCTCCACAGTTGAGTCACATGAATACATTTTTCCCTTTTATACATATTTTCATATATTTTTATATATAATCTCATTATTCATTTTTATATATAATTTCATCATTTATTTTATACATCTTTTTACATATGTTCATATTTGTTCACATCTGTTATGGTAATACGTTACAGGTATACATGTATATATATATTTTTTGGACATACATCACACATATAATAAATTTTGTGTATATTATTATTTTTTAGTATACTTATATACTCATTTATTCTATATATACATTTTTTACAACATTTTCGTTATAGGGGATTGTACAGGTATTGGTTTTTACTGACCTCTATGATCTTATAGTTATTAATACATTTATGTGCATTACAGATATCACAGTATTGAGTGTAGGCTTAGTTTTCTCTATAAGCACTATATATGAATTTCACTATGAAAGGAATGTAACTATGCAACGCATCATGCTATGTGTTTATTTTATTTATTTTATTATACACACTGATTTGATCAGTTTGTTTATTAAATTTATTAAATTTATGAATAATTTGTAGGTAATTGAAACATACTATTTAGATGCTTTTTATCTGTTATTTAAGATGTTTATGAATTGATTTGAGGTGCAATAATGAATTCACGTTGTAATGTATGTAAGTTTTTAGATATGTATCTTTAAGACACGCTATGTCTTCTGGCGCCAAAAAGTTTATATAAACGTATTGAATGCTTCTATTTGCAGTTCTGAAGAAGACCAAATTGTATTGGTTGAAAGCGCTAAACTGCATTTAGCGTTTTGTTTTGTCCGTTGTGTTATATGACAGTTTTTTCTGTTCTTGTATTCAGTGGAAGTTTCAGTGTGTTCCGGTTGGCGTTATGTGGATTAAACAAGCTTTTTAAAAGTGGAGAGTTGTCTTTTGGAATTGTTCCGCTTATTGGTAGACACCGGATAGTTTCAAAGATTTGCAGTCTTTTGGAATTTTGTTTATGATGGTCCAAGATTTATAAGCTGTAAATGACGCAGTAATACCAAGGGCACCTACTGTACCAGACCCACACACCCTGTTGAATGATTTAAAACCTCAACAGAAATATTTTTCTGTGGTAGATTTCAGCAATGCGTTCTTTTCGATACCGATACACCCTGACAGCCAGTATTGGTTTGCATTCACATTTCAGGGGAAAAGGTATACATATACGCGAGTACCACAGGGATATTGTGAAAGTCTGACAATATTCTCACAAGAAATGGCAAGCAACTTGGCGGGATTTACCCCACCAAGAGGCAGTCAGATTTTACTTTATGTTGATGACATCCTGCTGGCGGCCCCCACCCAGCAAGATTGCAAAGAAGATACCGTAGCGCTATTACGATTTTTAGTTGCTGAAGGACATAAGGTAAACAAAAATAAACTGCAGCTTTGGAAAAAACAAGTCAAATATCTAGGATATGTAATATCCAAGGAGGGTAGAACATTAGATGAGGACAGAAAAGTAGCAATTTTGCAAGCACCAAAACCCACTACCAAGAAGGAAATGATGTCCTTCCTGGGTACAACTAATTTTTGCCGGAGCTGGATTCCAAACTATGCTTTGGAATCTGCACCTCTGACTGACCTGCTATATAAAAAGCCTATGGCAGCACAGGATTTGTTACAATGGACACCAGAAGCAGAATCTGCTTTCTGCAAACTGAAACAGTTAATAGCGTCCTCATTAGTTCTGGGATTACCAAACTACCATAAACGTTTTTTCCAAACTGTAGATTGTAAGCAAGGTTATATGACATCAGTGTTAACGCAACAGCATGGGGACAAGCAACGCCCCATTGCTTATTATTCATCACAACTAGACCCAGTGGCACGGTCTTTACCTCACTGTGTACAAGTAGTAGTTGCAGCTGCAATGGCAGTACAGGCTTCGGCCTCAGTAGTTTTATTCTACCCTCTCACATTGAGAGTGCCTCATGCAGTCGCAATTATTTTACTGCAAGAGAAGGTAGCATATCTTTCCCCTGCTAGGCATCTTTCCTGTATGACTATATTGTTGAGCCAACCTCATATGACAATTGAACGATGCACGACTTTGAACCCTTCTACCTTGCTCCCAAGCCCTGCAGATGGCACACCACACTGCTGCCTGCAGGTGATTGAGCAAAAGACATTGCCTAGAAAAGATCTCATGGATGTCCCCTTGAATGATGCCGAGGTGACATACTATGTGGATGGCTCGTGGAAAAGGGGTCCTGCAGGACAGAACCTAGTAGGATGTGCAGTAGTCTCTAATACTGAGATTATAGAAGCAAAACCTTTACCGCACAGCTTATCTGCACAGGCAGCAGAATTGATTGCCTTGACATAGGCATGTACCTTAGCAAAGGATAAATGTGTGAACATTTTACTGACAGCCAGTACGCTTTTTATACTGTACATGTTTTTGCGCAACAGTGGAAAAACTGAGGAATGATAACATCTACTTGCAAACCTATTAATCATGCACAGTTTAGTCTAGATCTCTTAGAATCTATTCAGTTACCTCAGAAAGTAGCTATTTGTAAATGCACAGCTCATACCAAGCAACAGGATAGGATTTCAAAAGGTAATGCAAGAGCTGATACAACTGCAAAACAGGCAGCTTCAGAAGTATTTCTTTTGAATGAGGAACTACAACCCTCTGAGATTTTAGACTTAGAAATGTTAAAGACAATGCAGACACTCACTACGCAAGTTGAGAAACAAAAAAGGGTAAAACGAGGAGCAATTCTTGAAAAGGGACTGTACATCTCTAAAGAAGGGAAACCGATATTCCCATCTAATTTGTTTAGATATGCAGCTTTGTTGAGCCATGGGCAATGCCATGTCTCAACAGGGGGGATGGTACAGCTGGTGAACCGAGTGTTCACGACATATGGATTCACCAACTATTCTAAAAAATTTTGTTTGATGTGCCACATTTGTAATAAACATCATGCACAAGGGGCGTTAAAGCCAAAGCAAGGGAGTTTACCTACACCGCCGTATCCATTTCATACTATCTGTATGGATTTTATAGAATTGAACAAATGTGAAAATAAGAAGTATTGTCTTATCATTGTAGATATGCTTTCCAGATGGGTGGAAGCCTTTCCAACCAAAAATCCAGACGCGACTACAGTAGAGAAAATCCTTGTAAAATAAATCATCCCTAGATTCGGCATTCCAGAAAGGATCTACAGTGACAACAGTACACACTTTGTAAACCAAACCATACAACAGTTAAGTAAACATTTTGGTATTTCTTTAAAGAATCATTGTGCATACCATCCGCAATCTGCAGGGCTAGTTGAGAGGCATAATGGGATTTTTAAAGAATAAACTAAGGAAATTAATAGCAGAAACAGAAAAGAATTGGGTGTACTGTCTGTCCCTGGCACTGTTGAGCATGAGAACTGTTCCAACTGCAAAAGGATTGACTACTTTTGAAAAACTATTTGGAAGAACTTATTATACACCTCAGTGGAAACCACTCATGCCCGCAGACCAGGAAGCCGACTATACACTAGCAGAGTACATGAGAAATTTGTTGAATTCTAAACATCTGTTGCAGTCAAATTCTGTTTCAGATAAAGAACAAACCGAGACTTCGGAAGTGGCAGTGGCCCCTGGGGAGTGGATCTGGGTGAAAACACTCAAAAAGAGAAACTGGACGACACCAAAGTGGGAAGGTCCATATCAGGTGCTCCTGTCGACACCTACTGCAGTCAAAATTGCAGAGCGGGCCTCGTGGATCCACCTAATGCACTGCAAACTAGTTAAGAACTTTGAACTGGACAAAAATCTTGTCACATGTCAAGAGCAAAAATGATAGAATCTAGAAAAATCCAAATAAAACTACTCGGAAGAGTTGGAGAAAACAGGAATGCAGAACAACCATTTCCTCAGAAGTATTGCATAATCATCCTGTTAACTGTACTAGTGACAATAATCTTTTTGTTGTGGCCATTCATTTTCCCAGCCACACAAACTGAACGAACTGAATAAACGTGAAGCGTTGCTCATAGACTGGCACCCAAACTTCAACACTTACCAGGCCATCAAATATGTGTATGCTGAGACTTTCAATTTTTTGAATTGCTGGATTTGCACAGCTTTGTCGACAGCATACGGGGGGGTTATTAATGACTTCAGTCCCCCTAGGAGTCAACAAGACCTGGAAAAACTTGATTTATGATACATTAACTGTTACATCACAAGATAAAATAGCATTGCACTTGTCTGTTCCACAAAAAGGGACTGTGTGTTTTTATAAAAATGATACTGTTCAGGTGTGTTGGAGCAATTGCAATGTGACTGTTCCTTATAGATGCTACACTAAAGCTAATAACGCAGGTTCTTATTGTAATACAAACTATGATACATTTTTTTAATTGATGCACAAAACAATTGATGAAGTAAAACATGATTCTGTTCTTTATAAACAACTGTCTATAATTGATAGAAAAATGTTTCATGCAGGACAAGTGTATATTCATAGTAAAGTTACTACTAAAGTAGAGGATTATTTTGTATGTGGTAGGAAAGCATACAAGTTGTTTCCTGAGAATTGGTCTGGCAGTTGTTTTTTGGGCTACCTGGTTCCGGCCATACGACACACAGCAGTTTTATCTCAAGGAAAAATTCGGAATGTTCAAGAAATCAAGAAACCTGTCAATCCAGTGAGGCAAATTGATGCTCGCTGGAAAAACCATCATTCTATAAGCGATAAACTGACACACATGGACTTGAGTGACAGTGTTATATCGTGGGCAGGTATATTACCAGCATATGGAGCAGTGAAATCGATCTGGGAGCTGAGAAAACTGTCTAAACTTCTCAAAGTAATGAGCAATGCAACTTTTCCGCTCTAGAATTGGTGACTGATGAACTGAATGCCATGAGAACTGTAGTGCTTCAAAACCGCATGGCTCTCAACTTCACCCTTGTGGCGAGAGGCGGTACTTGCGCTTTAAATCCAGGAGGAGTGCTGTTCATATATTCCTGACCATAAACACGAGATAGACAATCACCTTGAGGTAATTCAGCAAGTGTCAGACATGACAAAATAAGGACCAAACCCACTGATGGACTTTTTCCAGAAATGGTTTGGGGGTGGGGTACTATCCTAATGAACATCCTGATTGCCATTTGTGTAGGAATGATCCTACTGGGAGTATGTGTTGCATCCCCTGCATGAAAAGACTGATCAAAGACCTTATAGACATGTCAGTTTCAGAAACCTTATATCAAGGTGCTGAGTTTGAAGAACTGTTAAAAAATTGAAAATGCTTTCATAAGTTTAAACTGAATGACTCTCTTAACTGCAAATCCTGAGTAGGAAGAGGTTAGGGGAAGAAAAACTGTTTATGCTTATTTTGAAAGTAGAATAAAAGTATTAAAAGGGGGGAAATGTTAGAAAAATATATATTGGTGTATGTATTAGTAATATGCTTAGTGCATTTAAGGTTTGAAAACGGTTAACACATTTATTCTATTTCACACTGCATAAATCTGTACAAACTGCAGATGCTTTCCAATCTTGTATTGTCATGAAATATGCACAGTTATAATCTTTGCTTATGCTCTGGAGATTTACAGGGAAGCAGATAATTTCTGCTTGTGTCAGGAAAATAATAAATAGATGTATCACTTGTATTAATGTTATGAGGTTTAGACAAGGAGTTCCGCTTATGCTGTGAGAAAATACACAGCTGCAGAAGCTATTGATAATAAGAACAAAGACTGCTTGAAAATATATGAACTGCAATCAGCGTTTACTTGTGTCTAAGCTAGAAAAGTACCTTGAAATGTAACACATGTATTAGAACTACACAATAGAAGCTTGTAGCAGGCTAAAGCCCCCAAGGTCAGGTTGTTTTTCTCAAATGTTTTTCATAAATCCAGTCATGTCAGCAGAAAATCTGAGTAACATCTGCTGTAGAACAATACAGAAAGTTGTGTTTAATTACGTCAACTATAGAAAGCAACATTTTGTAGAACAGTATAAGAAGAGCATACTTCCTGTTAGTAGTTAGGCAAAATCCTGTATGTGCATGTTTTTGTCCTTGCTGCAAGTAATAAAAGGTGCCATACCTGAACCTAACGTGAATTGGTCTTTGAAGTTTTTTCCTTTGACATAGTTCACCGAATTAAATAACAAAAAACATATAGGCCCAGTAAATAAATAAATTCATGCTTACATATGGGTTCCTATCACATCATCAAACTTTTACAAGTTTTAACCACATATGGTCGAAACCATATGTTCGAATTTGTAAAAGTTAGAGCGTGTGAATGGAAATCTCCATAGGCAGAGGTTTCAATTCACATCAATGTGATGCGATCTCTGAGTTGATATAGTTAAGTAGTGGGGGGTGCAGGGGGTCTTACAACAGTTTATTTTGTTGTCCATTGTGGGGTTTTTTTAGGTAGCCAAAGTTATGTAACTTTGAACATAATGGTTCAACCATTAGGTGTTCGAAGTTACGTAACTTCGACTATGTGATATAGACCCCTTACATACATATGTACATAAATATAGATATGCATATGTAAACAAGCAAACAAATAAATACCTAGGAGCAGTATGCAGCCCATATCCCAATAATATGGAACTTGTTTCAAAGTGGGCTGCTGCTATTTCACAGCCCAAGAGGTTGTTTGTTTAAAAGAGCATACATCAGTGAGTAGTTGCTCATGTGTTCTCACGGTTTAATTTCTCCAAGTCTTTTGGGTATCTAATACCATGATGGGAATGGATCCCATTCCCAAGTCAAAGTATGATTAAAGTTCATAAAATTAGTATTGTTTCAGTCTTTGATGTTAGTCAAAAGTGCTATTGCAGTACCTGCAATTGCCAAGAACTGACTCCTTCTGGAATTCATATGAAGTTACATGTATTGGTAGCATATTTAAATATGACTGTAAATTCTTTTTTATGAGACCCATTGCTCCTACTACTATTAGAACTGTCTGGGTAGCCTTCTTCCACATTGTCCTCATTTCTGCCTGCAGATCCTGGTATTTTATGACTTTGTGTCTCTCTGTACATAAGACACTGTAGTCACTGGGTATAACAATTTAAATGATCAATGCTACTTTTGTCTTCTTTTCATGGACTACTTTATCTAGTTTTCTCAAATCTATTTTGTGAACTGTTGGTAATGGATGATCTCATGTGATATAAACTTCATCATTTTCTATAATTCTTTGTGGCTCATGTATCCAGTGCTTCTCAGCTACTTCAGTACAGTAATGTTTGCATAATCCCCAGTGCAACAATCTTGCCACATTATTATGCCTTTCAGTATATAGGACCCCTGCCCTTAATGAATCACAACCAGCAACAAGGTGTGTGACTGTTTCCAATTCTGTTTTACAAAACCTGTTTTTGTCTGTTTCTCTTACATGTTCAATGGACTTTCTAAATAATATACACATAGTCTGCTAGCCTGGGCTGGCAATACCAACCTTTCCTCTATTTTAGTTTAAATTCACCTCTACTTATCCATTCCTGCATCAGATCCTGATTGACATGAGGTTGTTCCAGTAGTTTTCTTTACTTGCAACTATTTGTATGCCTTTTCCACATTTCTTGTCTTCTCATCTGATCCTTCACCTATATTCTTTCTTTCTTTTGTTTTTTTGGGACATTCAGTTGCCTGATTTTTGTCTACATCTGCTTTGAATTCCATTCCACTTGACACCAATATGCTTCTGCTGAACTAAACAGGAAATTAATCTTAAACTTGATCTCCTCATATTTTAAAATTTTCACTATGATTGGATCTTGTGAGGCCAGCAGATATGCATGCAGTCCCATGATTGCAGATCTGTACATGTAATCAATTTCGAGGAGGCCCATACCTACTTCAGAATGAGAAATATATAATCTTGGTATGCACTGATTTTTTATAAATCATTTGATAAGCATGAAGTATTTTTCATGATTTCCTGTCCAGCTGATCTAATACCTTTTGGGGACAGTCAATCACCTTAAAACTGTAAGTTAGGAAGAGCAAATTGATTTATAGACTGGACTTTGTTCCTAGATGTCAAGGCTGTTTTCAGAATTAATTTTATTCTTCTAAAATACTGCCCACTAAGTTTTGTTCATGTTTTATTGTAGATCCTTCATCAGTTCCAAAATATTTATACACTCCCTCCTGCTAAGTTCCTTCAGATCACATTCCTTTCTCAGACTAATATTTTCTTGGTGCTGCAGTTTTCCTGCTTTAAAGGTTGCTTTTGCTGATTTACCAAGACCAAATAACATTCTTATATCATCTGAGAAAACGTTGACTACTTGCAGTTGTGCTTTCATTTCCTCATCTGATAGACTATATAGTTTTAAATCATCCACAAAAAGATGAGAAGTCTTTACACTTTGTTGTTTTCTAGGAGTCAAATTGTAACAAAGACCTAATCTATTAGGTAGACAGCTTAATGACTTAAGGGAAAGACAAAAGAGCAGTGGTGACAGAGTCACCCTTGAATATTCCCCCTTTTAATTTTTATCCCTGGGATAATAATTTATCCTTTATCATGGCCTAGCTAAAAGTGGTTTGCCACTTTCATGGTCACCGTAATATAACTGATCAATGTTGGGTGTATTAAATACATCTATAAGCACTCATTTATTCATGAATGCGAGATGTTGTCAGATGCTTTTTTTGTAGTCTATCCATTCCATACTTAGATTCTTCTCATTTTTACAGTTCTCCATTATTGACTTTATTTAACAACAAATGATCCTTTGTTCTATATGACTTTCTTTTATTACCTTTTTGTCCTATTGCCATGATAGCGGTTATAGTCATTTAGAAGAAAACTCAATCGGCATCAACTCTAGTATCTAGATTATACATCGTTGGAAGGCAAGTTATTGGTCTATAGTTTTTAGTATAGCTTGCAAGCTCACTGTTAAGCAGAAGTATTGTTTTTCCTGTTGTTAAACAGGTTGGTGTCTGTTCGGGATGCACATATAACTTGTTCTTACTCAGGGCTAAATATTCATGTAAAGATATTAATACATTTAGCCAGAAGTTAGGTAGTGCATCTGTGCCTGGGGTTTTCCACTTAGGAGCTTTTCTTTATTTTGTTTCAGTTTCACTTGCTGTTACTTCATCACATTTCATATCCTGCACATTTGAACTTGTTACTGTTTCTTTTATTTTATCCATTCAGCATCGTTATGTTCCACAGGGTCTACACAGATATTTCTCCAAAATGTGTCTATTTCTTTTTTGGTGGTATTTCTATTCCTTTTGCCTTGTTTCCCAGTTCTCTATAAAACTTTGTTTGGGTCATCAATGAACTGCTTATCTAAGTTTTTTTTTTCTTCTTGTGCTGATATCTTAAGTTTATCATTTGCAATAGTGTACGATAGATCCTGGTCTGTTCTGATACTATGCACTGCTTCTAACATGTCTATATTTCTTAGTTTTTTTGCTGATCTGTTCCCTCTTCTGTACCATTCTAATAGTGACACTTCTTGTCTGAATTGCTTTATGGTTCAAATGGATAGCATTTGATTTCTTACCTTCCTTTCCCTTAGTGTCCTGTGTTTTTGAGGTAAGACTTTATCTATTAATTTATCTGCATAGTAATATTTCATATTTACTTCTGTTGTATCACATGAGTTTCTGTAATTAGTCTTGATTACTGTGTTCATTTGTTCAATCAAACTTTTAGCATTTTGGGTCTTGCTGACTTTCTGCAATCTATTTCTTTAATTCATCTAAATCAGACAATTCTTCCCGTTACAAAGACATACATCTGGAGTGTTTCTCCCTGGGTCTCTGCTGAAAATTGGCTTTGTTCCAAGTCAGACTATCCCAGTAAACAAATGTTAAATAAATAATAAAATAATACATATGTGTTACAAGTGTATGTGTACTTTAACTGTCAGGTACAAGCAATAATTGCCAGATGGTTGTGATACAAGTCTTATAGTTTCAAGGACTTATAGTGGACTCTGGCAAAGCACCTGGTTAATAGACTTACACAAACTAAACAAACAAATAAATAGGTAAGCAACCAATTAAATAATATATCACTCCTTTATCTTAACAGTATACAACCATGCAAGAAAGAGCTCCTTTAACAAGCAGACACATAACAAAATAAGCAAATAAATAATTACAGTAATTACAGAGATATTTACAAAAGACAGCTAGATGGGCAAATAGTCAGCTACATACATGCATACCTAAATGCATATACAGATAGATAAATAAAGAGACAAATAAAGAATGACTTTAGCAGAGTATGCATTCTTGCATGAATAACATGGTATCCTATAAGAATGCGATGACTAAGGTGAAATATTGCAGTGCTGTGTTGTGTGCGGAGGAAGGAAACACCAGAGAAGTGATTGTTACTTCCTTTTATACATCAAATGAGACTTTTTATTTTAAGAAGAAGGAGGCCCATGCAGAAACAGAAGATTAAAGTTGGGAAGCAGCTATCTATCTATCTATCTATATATATATATATATATATATATATATATATATATATATATATATATAAAAAAACTAAAATGGAGGTCTACAGTCATCGGCTGCCCTGTATGCTTGTTTGTATGACTTGAAATGTTTAATGTTCAAGATGTATTTATATAAACGAGAAGCACATTTTCTTTTATGGTTTTCAGAGAGTAAGAAACATGAATTTACATTAATCAACTAGCATTAACAGCATGAGCTACTAGAAGATGTCACCTGACCTCCGACATGGTAGCAGCAGCAGGCACCAGGTTTAAATGTGACACCTTAGTGATGCAAACTGTAGTGTGCAATCACTAATGTTCTATTTTTGTGAGATACATTAAAAGAGCAACATTGTAGCATCTTGGGGAGTTCTCCTTTCCTTAAGATGAGAAACAGGGGTAGGGGCATAGCTCCCTCATTGAAAAATGCATGTAGTCTAGCCCCTCACTAAAATTTTCAGTTTTTTTAAGATGATAAAGACATAAGCTTCTAGTGAGAGTAATATTTAGGACATTGGTTACCATATTCAAAAATATCTATGGCACATGCTTGTGAAAAAAAGATACATACATATTTATCTATCTATCTATCTATATATATATATATATATATATATATATATATATATATATATATATATATATATATATATATATATATATATATATATATATATATATATGTGTGTGTGTGTGGCATTTCAATAATCATATTTGTTGAAGGTCAGATAGTTGTAAGCTTACTATCCCCGCCTATGATATTTTGATCTTTAACTTCATGTCAGTTTCTGTTTTGAATTTAAAGCCATTTTATCACTACAGCTTGTCTGTACATGAAAGAAAAAAAAACTAGATGAGGATACAGTAAATGGTTAAAAGCAATTATGTACATAAGTAACCATATGCTCAGTTTTCAAACTGTATTTTTATTTTTATTCTCTTATGGATATTGTAAGTAATTTCATTTCTGAGGAACGTTTTTCCCTGAACCTCCACTGAAAAGGGTTTTGCCTAATCAAACAGTTCCAGTAAACAAATGTAAACAAGTAAAATAAATAATAAATATAATCATATGATTTTGCTGGAGTGGTTGCCCCCAAAACACTGCCATACAAGTTCAGGTATGCAGTATGATGTCTCATGTGCCTATATTGTAACAATAATGTAAAAGTAAAAAATGATTTCCTCATACCCAATAGTAATATTGGGTATTACATCAGAAAGTACACGTAAATAGACAAAGGAAAGGGAAAATAAATAGATATTTTGCTTTTTTCAGAAGCACAAGCAAGCAGAATAAATCACATGTATAAAACATTGATATAACTATAAATAATTTAAAAAAGCTTTGATAAATTAATAAAGCACAGCATGTTAGTGTCCTTGTAAGTGCAAACTAAAAGAAAAAGTTTGTGCTGTTTTAGCTAGAAATACTTCCTTACAGTGAAGTGATGAATTATTCAGTTTTGCAAATAATTTTAAATTAAAACCATGTACCATATGCTATAGCAAAAATATGGCATGCTTTGTTTCCAAGACAAGAAATCAAACCTTCTTGATGTTGTAAATTAATCAAAATCACTTCTCAAGGTCCAATACTGAGGCCATTTCAGGTCACTTAGCCATATCTTGGTGATTTAACTGAAATATCTAGGAATAATACCTATCATTTTATCTGTAACAAACTAATGTACTTGCTGAGGAAACAACATTTTCTTTAATACTTATGACATATTTTTAACCCATATGGATCTCTTCCTTCGGTAAATTTTGATACTGATAGCTGTGAATGTGGTAATGAGCTGCCTCTTAAAATTAATGTTTTATGTTTGATTTTCAAGTGTCATATTTTTAACTCAGATTTATACCCAACTGCCTGCTGACCATCAGCCTTCCATGATCCATCAGCCCATTTGCTCCCCCAAGGGTAAGAAATGATTACAGACAGACAGCAGTTTTGTTTTCTATCTCTTACTGATTGCTGTGGCTGCTCATGTCACCATGAGAGCTTACTTTGTTGTCCTCCACATGTGAATGTTTCTATACCATCATCATCAACTCAGTAAGTCAAATAACAGCTATTTTGCCTGCAATCCTCCATTTGTGTAAATGAAATATCCACTGGACTTTCAGGCCTAACACCCAAGGTGAGTTGCAATATTGCCTTTCAGTCTTACTCTCCTCTGCTTTGTCCTTCCAGCACTCAAGGTTCATACTGTACAAGGATCACTGAAAGTAGGTTATGACTCCTAGTCATTAGGTGTAAAGTCACACAGTTAGCTTCTTCTGAGTATGTAGGGAAAATGCATGCTGAGGCTTTTAGAGCTGGATCTATTAGTAATGCTGGGAGCAACAGCATCAGTATTATAGTACTACAGTATTATAGTACTATAGTACTACAGCAACAACTGCTTTATGTTACCACTAATGCTGGCCAGCCAGGAGTGCTGCAGATGATGGGCTAGCATCACTAGGACTACCTCTGAGTGGACCAAGACATCTTATGAGTGTTGGTTAACCTGTATGGCCCATAGACAAGATATGAAGGGATGTGTGGCCTTCTTATGGATAGCTTTTACCATTCTCACAAAGTTGACTTTCCAGAGGTATGCATGGGACACACTGGGTATTTTAGAGGCATCAGCCTGTAAAATAGTCAAGAAGTCCCTTGAAAAATTACTGGCACATGTGGTTGATCATATCTGTTTCCCCAGCAAGGGAGGGGAGGGAACCATGCCATGCATGGCTTTCATAAAATCATCCATCTTTTTAGGGTGTTGGAACCCATAGATTGCATACATGTGACAATTATTGCTCAACCCAGTGTCCACAAACAGAGGTTTATAGACAGGAAGGGCTACCATTCTATCAATTGCCAGGTAGTGTGTAATGCACTGAGTCTTATAGGTTCATAGGTAGGTGCTAGGCTATCGGCCCAAGGGCCTATGTAAGCATAGCCAGCAAGGTACCATCGCTTATGCCACCCAAGAAAGTTATTTTCCTGTGCCACTGTCCAGCAGAGACACAGAAGTGATCCCTGGGGTGTATTTCCTATTTCCCATCCACTCATCAAGATTTTCTTGAAGAGTGCTAATGAAGAACTTTGCTTGACATAGATGGGTAGCTTGTTCCAGAGTATAGGACGTCTCTGGGACAGGAATCTATCCCTACAGCGTGTCCTGTTTATTGTGGTGACAAGGTTTAGGTTCCTAGAGTGTGTAGCTTGGAGGGATTGGGATTTCTTTAGGTGTAGCATGTCCAACAGCTCTGGGTTTGACATTGCTTTATATGTTAGGCAGAGATCACCTCGGAGTAGGCGATATGCTATGGAGTAAAGTTGGAGTTTTTTGAGGAGGTCAGTGTAGGGCATTTGTTTGAGGCCAGTAATCTTCTTTGTGAGGTACATCTGTGGCCTTTCCAGCTGCTGCAGATGTCTTGTGAGGTACATTCCAAAAGGGTCATTGTACTCTATAATGGGTCTAATGAGTGATGACTAGAGGGGAACAATGACCTCTTTTTTCCTGGATGAGAACCCTTTTATGATGAGGTGTGCCATGTAGAAGGACTTCCTGACTACTGTGGCGATGTGACTATCAAAGGAGAGACTACTGTCCACCTGGGTCCCAAGGTCTTTTATCACGCATTCGGTGTTAAGTAGATTGCTGCCTATGTGGTAGTTCATGGGTACAGAGTTTTTACCAAAGGGGATGACACTGCACTTTTTGGCATTGAGCTTGAGGCCATGGCTCTGACAGCAGGCATCTATCTCAGTAGAATGTCCACATCATTTGGGGACTTGACTATGGCTCCTAGTTTGCAGTCATCTGCGAACTTCGTCAGCCAGAGGCCTTCTGTGTTAGTCTGTACTTCAGAGAAGTAGATACCAAACAGGAGAGGTCCCAGGACGGAACCTTGTGGCACTCCACTTGTCACTGCCTTGAGGTCAGATTTGGAGTCTGCAACTTTTACAGTGTGGGTTCTGTCAGTGAGCCAGTTGGCAACCCATTTTGTGACGTAATCAATGTACCTGAACAGCACACTGGCAGTGCTCATATATGACATATAGGTTATCTATACCATTTTGTGCCTGCACGGCACACTTGATGTGCTCATATATGACATATAGGTCATCTATATCATTTTATTTTCCTGCACAGGAGCATTTCACAGAGCCATCTAGTAGGTAAGTGAAGTCACACTAGTAGTCACATATATCTGCAGCAACACACAGCTTGTATGCCTGTCTCACATCCTTTCTGTGTGTCCTTACTGTATTGTAGAAGATGCAGGAGCCCCCCCCCCGCCAAGTACAGAATGATGACTGTCATATCGAATCAACAAAGTGTGTTTGGGCATAAATATAACAGCCCCCAAATCCAAACCAGGAATACAGTGAAGCAAGTGCTTGGATTGCTTAAATCCTACTTCTGCTGCCTGGAGACATTGCGGGGGGGGGGGGGGCACTCTGCAGTGGGTTCCTATTACGTAGTCAAACTTTTACAAGTTCGAATTCTATATGGTCGAAACCATATGTTTGAACTTGTAAAAGTTTGAAAAATGTAAAAAAAAAAAAAAGAAAAGAAAAGAAAAAACATAACTAACTTTTGTAAGCAGGGGGGCAATCCCCCTGCACCCCCACATGGGGGGCTGTGCCCCCCTCACTTTAAATATACCAACTCTGGGATCGCACTGCAGTGCGGAAAGGGAAGATTTCCCTTTACTGTACTGTACTGCAATCTCGGAGTTGGTATATTTAAAGTGTGGGGGGGGGGTGCTGCACAGGGCCTTGCCCCCCTGCTTACAACAGTTAGTTTTGTTTTTCTTTTCTTTTTTTTTTTTATGTGTTCAAAGTTTTGAAACTTCAAACATAAGGGCTTGACTTTATTATGTTCAATCACGTAATAGGAACCCCTCTGCAGTATGTTTCTGACAAAGCCCACCTGTAGCATGACAAATCAGTTAGTCTAGCCAGCAGGGCCAGGAGGCAGCACACCCACAGCTGGGAGTCCTTTCAGAGCATCCAGATGAAACATTCACAAGGAGTAAAAACAGTGAAGCCAAAATACACCAACTAATAGCTCATCCATCTTCCCCAGACAGCACTGAAAACAGTATATGGCAGTACGAATGAAGCAGCAACATTTAATCTGAAAAATATAGAGTGGCAATGCAGAGTCACACAGAATAAAGCAATGAATGCAGTGAAGTGTGTCTTTAAACACACCTTGGGTGTTAGGCCTGAAAGTCCAGTAGATATTTCATTAATGCAAATAGAGGATTGCAAGCAAAATAGCTGTAACCAGACACAAGGACTTTGCTTACCAAACTGATGATGGTAGCACTTGTTAGAATGTGGACAGGAGCGCTTACACATGGAGGACAACATTGCAGGCTGTCATTACAAGACTGAATAATTCATAACTCTACTGAAATGAAATATTTCTGTCACAAACTTTTTTCTTTTATTTTGCACTTACAAGGACACTGACATGATGTGCTTTATGAATTTATCAAGGCAGGCTTTTAAATAATTTATAGTAATAGCAATGTTTTTTATATGTGATTTATTCTGGTTCTTTTTGTTTCTGAAAAAAAAGTAAAAGTTGTATTTCTTTTTCCCCTTTTCCTTGTGTATTTATATACACTTTCTGATTGGATGAGGACACTTATCCTGTTCCATGCAGAAAAGAACATGGTACAGGTCACAGGTATATTCATTTCCATGGGTACCAGTGGAAACATGGACACAAGATTGTTTATAGAACATGATGGTGGAGGTTAGCAGGTAGTGGAGGATAAAATGGGGATCATGGGGAAGATTTTCTCAGTGGACCTGATGCTGGAGCTAATACATGTCCCTACACTGCAGTCATTGAGACCACTGGAAGTAGCAGACCTACTTCTCTCTTAGACAATGATGTAGTGGCAGGTGGAGTATAACCTCAAGGCAGATCTGTACTGATGTACCCCACCCCAAATGCCTCTTTGACCACCCCCAAGATGGGGTGGGGTGGATGACTGTGACAATCTCACCACTGCAAGTGCAAACTCGAGTTTCCTGCAATGGCTTTTTTAATTGTCTACGATAAATACAGACATGCCCCTGGTGACAACCAACAATCATGGGTAGGGTATTAATAGTGGCACTTCTTATTGTTTCCATGGAGGTGGCCATGACAGCTATGTGTGCCACCATAATCTTTATGAGATCTTTCATGGCATTAGTTGTGAACTCCAAGGATGCTTGGAAACACTGCTGTAGCTGGTCAAATCCTCCCAAAGGATCTGGACAATGCCAATCTTCCCCAAGTCATAATGTGTAGTTGAAGACTGTGCCTGGGTTATAACTCGGCAAATCTGCAGATTGATGCCAAGAGCCACGTACATATCTAGGCGAGGCATTGACTTGGACAGTGGTGGGAATCCCTGCCAGGCTACCATTCAGTGACTGTTCACACCATCTAAAGCAATGCAGTGGCCTGCTGCTGCTGCAGCTGCTGCACCCCCAGAGAGTATAGTGGGGATACTTTCAGTTACTCGGATGCTGATACCCCATTCTGTGCATCCTGTTCCACAAGTGTAGGTGAGGCCACACTTTCAGCCTGGCCAGTGAGTGTAGGATTGTCCAGGTGGGAAACAGACAGTGTCATTGTGTACTGTAACTTTGATGCTATCTGATTGTTGACATCATCCTCAGACCCTGTGCAAGTGCATAGCTCAGTTTGTTTTCCTGATACACCCATTACACTTTTCACCAGAGTCATAGTCTGTCTTGTTAAAACTCATCAAAAGAGATAATGATTTCCATTACAATATATAATGCAAGGTGGTGTAAACACAAATGGAAGATGGACACATACAAGTAAAAAATTTGTACATACAAGTGCTTGTTGTCCCCTGAGTTTATCTGCACTGGTTATACCCTTATTTTGAACAAGTGAAGTACCTGAGGATCATGTGTAGTGGTCATTTTGCACTCCCCAGAATTTGGCTGTGGAGATGTGTTGTATAGTGCACATTTTATGACTATTAACCTAGGTATTCCTCATGTGAGACATGAACATTCAAAAACTCACAGAACCAGTGCTCCATCCAACCTTAATGTACCAATGGCCTCACTGTCTCCATGCAAAAATGCTAGAAAAGGCTCATCGCATGTGAGGACTGCAGAGGAAGGTGCCTCCTCTACTTGCAGTCCTGTTCACTGCTATGCTCTGAGGGCCACCATATCGTATTTTTAACTAGCTTCTGACGTTGCTGTGTTGTGTGATTCTCTGACACCCATAGCATTGATATTATGGGCCACCATGTACTGGATACTCACTTGCAGAGGCTGCTAAGCGCCTTCCTGCCACAACATGTGCTACCTATGTATTCTGAGTGTCTATACTAGGATATTATTCTCCACAGGGCTGAATTTTTCTAACTTTTGCTAGCTGCCCTCTTTAGTCATTCTCTATGCATTCATAAAGGAGAAAAATTTAGAAATAAACAATTTTGCAAAATCTGCAGGAAGAACATACTACTTTGCTGAAACGAAGCAGTCATTAGAGAACATGACTATCCCTAGAGTTAAAAGTAAAATTACACAAGGCAGTAAAAATAGTAAAAGATTTATACGTACTAAAATTACCTGCATAATCCAGTGTAGAGTCATGCAGGATCCAGACCCTATCTCTGCTCTCAGTTACTGTTGGGTATACTTATCCTAAAGAGTACAGAAGCCCACCCCAACATGCATGTACACACATACACTCACATGTACACCTCTTAACTGTCCCTGATTTTGCTGAGTGTCCATAGACAAAGATAGGATATGCAGACTCTGCACAAGTGGCACACCAGATGCGAACAAAACTGTGGAACCAAGTATAGAGAATAAGCAGTCCTACTGCTATACCAGCTGCTGTCTACAGTAAAACAACTGAATATATAAAAGTTAGTGTCATACAGAAAACAATAAAGTGGTTATCATGCGCTGTAAACATGTAGGGTCATCAAAGTGTTAAAATATTCTTAAAATGCTCTATGGATGCTGTTGACTAGTTTGAGTGACATTTTTTTTGGGATTGCCCCCATTCCTGGCCAGAAGTGCTTTCTAATGGGGGAAGAAGAAGAAGAAGGTGTAACTGACCCCTGCCTTCTTAGCTCTTGCACATTTAGCCTATTAAGATAATGCATACAAATTTAATAACAGAATGTGTGTGCCCTTTAAATTATTTCTCAGCTGAGCAAACATCATTATATAATCCCACCATACATAAGGCTTCTAATAAACATCCATTCGTAAGAACATATAAACAAGATTTGCATATTTGTAGGACATGAACCCCCTACATTAAGTCAGACTTCAATATAGTCAGGGCAGTGCTATGAACTACACATTAACTCATTACATTTGTGTGAAGCCTCCATGTGCATCTGCAATTAACTCTACTGATGCCTCTAGGTGTCAAATATTGCTTGTTCATATTTGCATCAATAATTCCTAAACCATCCTATGTGCAAAGTTTTTAAAAGATATCATCTTAAAGCTTACACAATGGCAAACTCAACTGCATTAATATGTTGTTTTTATGATATTAATTTATATAGATATAATGTTCACATTTTTCTAAATATCTCAACAACCAAGCAACATAGACGGAACTCCTTAACCGCTTATGAAAGTTCTCATATAGATAAATAAAATTCTCCTGACAGTATGTGTGTAACTTGAGTGGGCGCTGAGATATTTGAAGTTGTTTAAAAATATTACAGACTAATAGTTACTGTGTTTCCTGTGACGGATAAAATGCAGTTTAAGACCTAGAACCTAAAGAATACAACCACTATAAAAATAGTTTGTGTTGAAGGGTTTGCCATTTATACTTCTTTCATAACCCCTATGATTCCAGTCACATGAACATTCGTTTGAAATGTGAGGACATAATTTGATTCTGTGAAAAGGCTTAGGCTCCGCCCATTGGAAGTTACAGTACAAACTTCCTGAGCTCCATTGGAGGGAATGAGTTAAACACTTAGAATGGAAAAGGGAACATTGTAGATCTACTGTATTCTGATGTCTGCATTATGCATTTAGGCTTCTGGCACATGTCCATGTCTCAGGTGCATAGGTGCCCAAAAGCAGCCAGAAAGTTTACATCATAGCCTAGAGCTCATAGGTTCATAGGTAGGTACTAGGCTATTGGCCCTAGGGCCTATACAAGCCTAGCCAAAAAGGTACCCTGGCTTTTGCCACCCTCGAAAATTATTTTTCTGTGCCCCTGTCGAGGAGAGCCACAGAGGTGATCTCCGGAGTGAATTTCCTATTTCCCATCCAATCATCAAGATTTTTTTTGAAGAGTGCTAATGAGGAGCTTTGTTTGATATAGATAGGTAGTTTGTTCGGGAGTATGGAAAGTCTCTGGGACAGGAATCTATCCCTCCAGCATGTTCTGTTTATTGTCGTGACAAGGTAGTAGCTCAGGGGGATTGGGATTTCTTTAAGTGGAGCATGTCCAACAGCTCTGGGTTTGACCTAGCTTTGTATGTTAGGCAGAGATCTCCTCTGAATAAGGGATATGCAATGGAGTAAAGCTGGAGTTTTTTGAGACGGTCTGCGTAGGGCATTTGTTTGAGGCCAGTAATCCTCTTTGTGAGGTATTTCTGCAGCCTTTCCAGTTGTTGTAGATGTCTTGTGAGGTACATACCAAAAGGGGTGTAGTATTCTATAATGGGTCTAATGAGTAATGAGTAGAGGGGAACAATGACCTCTTTTTTCCTGGATGAGAAACCTTTTGTGATGAGGTGTGCCACATAGAAGGATTTCCTGACTACTGTGGAGATGTGATTATCAAAGGAGAGACTACTGTCCACCTGTGTCCCAAGGTCTCATCACACTTTCGGTGTTAAGTAGGCTACCACCTATGTGGTAGCTCATGGGTACAGAGTTTTTACCAAAGGGGATGACAATGCACTTTTGGGCATTGAGCTTGAGGCCATGGCTTTGACACCAGTCATCTGTCTCAGTGAGGCCCTTTTATAGGATGTCCACATCGTTAGGAGTTTCAATTATGGCTCCTAGTTTGCAGTCATCTGTGAACTTCGTTAGCCAAAGACCTTCTGTGCTAGCCTCTACTTCAGAAAAGTAGATACCAAACAGGAGAGGACCCAGGACTGAACTCACTGTCACTGGTCTGAAGTCAGATTTGGAGTCTGCTACTTTCACAGTGTGGGTTCTGTCGGTGAGCCAGTTGGCAACCCATCTTGTGACATAGGGATTTATACCTAGTTTAGTTTGTTTATCTATAATTCCAGAGTGGGGGATGGTGTCAAAAGCCTTGGCAAGATGTAGATAGGCTGTGTTAACCACCTTACCCTTGTCTACAGCTTTGGTGACTGCTTCAAAGAAGTTAATCAGGTTTAGGAGACATGATCTGCCTTTTACAAACCTGAACTGCGTGGGGTCCAGAGTTTGGAGACTACCAGTGTCTTTGTTTATAAGTTTCATGATGACATGTTCCATGGCCTTGCAGACCAGGCTCATTAGGTTAATGGGGTGGTAGTTCCTAAAGTCCGTGGTGGCTCCCCCCAACCATACCCCTTGTCACACAAGAAAAGGCATATTACCCTCATATTGTGTTGTTAAATTAGTCATTTAATCATTGATGTCACTTCTATTATACAATGACCCCCCATTAATATTACAAAATGTGCACACTGATTGGCCAGCATGCCTGTTGTAAATCTCACAATATACCAACTTTTTTCCATTGGTATAAAATGGCTAAAACTTTTTTTTTTTTTAATTAAAAAAAAAAAACAGAACAGCTGAGACTTTCTTTTCTCTGTTGCTTCCATTTCAAATCATTGATGTACTCGGTATATGTGGAAATGCAAGTTCCATCCACATGTGCAGTACATCAACACAAGGAAGCAGTATACCACCACCAGTGGAAGAACAGTAATGCACCGTTATATAAAGACATTATTAAAGAAAAGTAAGTATTATTTTTCTTAAATAATGTCATTGTATAATAGCAATAACCCATTCCGTGGTTGTGGTATATTGAAATTTACCCATGGCTGGCTTTATTTAATCACTCGGGCTTCACCCTCATGATTAAACCATGCCAACTGTGGGTAAATCTTCAATGTACCACACTACATCATCAGTCATTGCTTAAGTAACCACTAGATAGCATTTAGCAAACTCAGCACATCAACATGCAGTCTGAGGAGGAAGGAAAAAGTTTGCGACAAGATTCTCTTAATAATCAATTCAGATTCAGTGCAGGAAAGAATCTGAGACAAAAGGTCAGTACAAGATTCTCTTAGTAAGAATTTCTTCAAGTCAACCCAATGGTTTGTATTATGAGTAAACTGCAAAAAAAAAGTACATAAGAATATAATGTTTTCATTATAAGTGGGCACTTATAACCACCATGAGTCATAGAAGTTCTTTCCACTGAAATTCTTTCCTCATGACGTTGTTCAAAATGTTTTTTTGAAATACCTTCAAAATATAGAATAATTCTTTTTATATTGATCATATGAGCTGTTTTAAGCTCTTATCTTGGAAGAGTCTATATTACTAAGTTTCACAGAGCTGGTGTCTAGTTTTCTACCATTACCATACACGATACAAACAGTGAAATAATTAGACATGTATTAAATGGGGTCAGAAACTTATCATTGGTAGTCCCAGATCGATGGGTGGGGGGTGAGGAGTTAAAGCATTTCAACTCATTGTTATTGCTGAATAGTACTCTAGTACTTTCTCACGTATTTATATATTTAGAAGCTCCAGTGTTCCAGAAGAGATCTGCCAGGAGCTTATGTAATCATTGATGTTTAATAGCCTAGCCGACTCTTGATAATACTATGCTCTATACACTTATGCATTCAATAGTAATTACATATCTCATTCCATTTAATGGTGTACATTGAAGAAATCATATGACAAATGTAAAAATCCTTCTCCCTAAACCAACACAAATAATCAAAATCAATTAAAAGGTGATACAAACGTACCCTGTCTGTGCTGTTTTATCATTATACTTCTTTAGCTGTTCATATGAGGACAATAAAAGTCAAAAGTAACTTCCTCTAAGCATTCCAATCACAATGGAAAAAGATATAACACTTATAGCTTCTAAGCTGCTTAGTTCATAACCATGCTATGCTAACCAAATCTTAATTTTTTAATTCCACGGAAGCAGATATAAATTATAGCTAATTTTAAGCAGATAGTCCTGACATAGACTGATTCCTTGTGTGACGTGCAGTATTGCCAGCTATGCCAGGAAAAGTAGGGCAGTGAACATGTAACGTGGCTAGCTGGAAATTTGTAAAGATTTATATGTCATTTGTATAGCAAACTGATTAGTACAGATGCTTGTGTTGCAAAATGTATTTGTAAAGCTGCTTGTGTTAAAAAATTATCAACAGTGGGTCCTGACTGTATTGTAACTGAGGAAATTTGTTAATGTTAAAAGAGGATACTGGAAGAAAAGAGGATAAGCTCAATCCAGCTAACTTTGAAATAGTAAGAAATTAAATTACTTAATTAAGGCCATAAAGATTGTATCTTACAGTTCTGACTGCTACCAGAGATGAAATGTCTGTGCCAGAGAATGGTTTATTACTTCCTGTAGGAAGAATTGAAGTGTTTTATGGTGTTATAGTTTCCAGATGCTGTAACACATCTCAGCAAAGCTCTGTCTGTGTGTATGGTAACACATATGTGCTAAATTCTGGTTCAGTTTCTAGCAACAGAGGTAGCATAGGAACTAGAAGTCAGATGACCAGATGTATGTGATTTCATTCTGTAATCTAGGACAAAAATCATGTTTTAATACCAGATGAGAGAGAAGTCTCAAAACACTCTGTTTTTGGAACCTGACAAGGAAAGACTCCTCACCTACTTCATCTTGCCTTGCTGTATAAGTGAACCAAGGAATAGTAATTCTTTAGATCAGTCAGGAAAATCTAGTTAAGTACTGTTTTTCTGTATCTGTGTGAATCTATTCATCTGTGTTATTTTAATATTTCCCGCGGCTGAAACTCTGGTCTTTATTGTAAATAAATATTTAGTATTTTCATGGTCTTTTATCATTTATTATTAAATATATTTAAACCTTTCATTATGGCTGGTCCTTTAAAGAATAGTTTAAACTTTGTGAGGACTTACATCTATTTGGTGACACTGTGGCCACTCCTGAAAGTCTTACTGCATTGACCAAACACTATCATTTGTATTAATATTGATTTCACTCAGTATAACTGGGTACCCTTGTAAAGTTTATTAATATTAATTTCACTCAGTATAATTGGGTACCCTTGTAAGCCTTTGGAGTGTCTGGTGGCAGTGTAGCTACCTTATAGTCTGGGCAGAAGGATGCATAGCTAGTAAATCTGTGTCAGCCTTTTCCAAGTGTGTGTGTGTGTGTGTGTGTGTGTGTGTGTGTGTGTGTGTGTGTGTGTGTGTGTGTGTGTGTGTGTGTGTGTGTGTGTGTGTGTGTGTGTGTGTGTGTGTGTGTGTGTGTGTGTATGTAAAAATCAAATCTCAAAGAGTGTGTGTTAGCTGCTTGGAACAGAGACATGATGAACTGGTTTCACAGAGAGAGTGGTGGAGGACTTGGCTTGGACACTTGGCTGAGGTCTCAACTCTATAGCTGTGCCAGTGGGGAGTCTTATTGGGGATCTGGAGAGAGAGGGAAAACCAGCCCCCCAACTGAGCGCATTCCCTGTGTGCTCTTAACGGAAACCATGCTTGATGCAGAGAGCTGCATCTGGAAATACTGGGTGTATCCATTTTTGTTTCAAGTGAACGTCCCTTTCCAGTGTCAGTGTTCAGAATTCAGGCTCCCTGATTATTGGCCCAGAGTGGGGATGTCATACCTTGTTTGGAAATGCATTGCTCATTTAATTTTTTCCCCAAGCCTTGTTAACGATACATCATTTAACCAGAGGAGGAATTTACAAATCTTCATACTAAACAATGAAACCACCTTTATTTGCATAACTTGGCATTGTGTGATATTTTGGCAGACTAAAGGCCTAAAATAATAAAAATAATTAGTTGTGCTTATTTGCAGCTATGATTAATAATTATATTAAATGGGAGTCAGTTATTTATCTAAAATTAGTTTAGTAAAATCCTTTTTTCTGAATATTAATTTTATTTTTCTTGCAAATCCTTGTTGTTGTGATCAGACTGAGTTGATCTTTCTGAGCAAATATAACACTCCCTCCTAGAAATCTATTATACTTCAAGCCATGCTATATAACCAACTATACAGTTATACTTTGCCAGTCAAGCTCATCAACCCCCACCTAGCTGGCATTTTTTATTAAGGAAGCTTCCATGATTGCAGTGTTGTACTTACCCCAGTGTAGGTGCTGACATTTGTGTGGTTACAGAGAGCAACTCCACCCACAGGCCAAGGGTACATAAGACCACATTCTGTTCATTCATTCTACGTAACCGTTGTTCTCTGTACCCATCTCAGTCAGGGATAGAATGTGTAGCCTAGTCCTGCCAGCACATTTCCCTCCTGACTCCCCCCCCCCCCCAGGAAAGGTGAGCAGGCTCAGCATCAACAGTCCTTTGCCTCCCCCAGTAGGTGCCTGAGATGTTACTTGAAGTCTGGTTGTCTTGGTTACATGCAGAGATTTATAACTCTATACCAGTGGTATTTGGTTATCTTTCTTTTAGAAGTATATATAGCATGAACAAAAAAAATAATTTTATCTTTGATATAACAATGGATCCTTGATCAAAAAGCTGTATTGCTCCTTTCCCTTTAAGTGCTTGAACAAATAAGAAACAAATATAAATGGACTCGCATCATTCTGCCTTCTGTCATAGAATTAAACTTGATGAAATCTAGTTAGTATGTTTAGTAACCAGCATTCGTGTGTTAAAGGAAGAATGCATAACACCCAGTTTATAGACATTCACAAACATAGATAACCATTGACCAGAAGCGTTAGCAATGTTTGTATAAATATCATGAAAACAGTGGGAGTTACAGGCTGTTGCATTGCATGGTGATGTGAGACCAACATAAACATAAAGCTGAACAAAGTTTTCAAAGGTACTGGGAATTCAGATGCTATGACCTGGGGTAACTGACTACTGTTTGCAAATATTGTAAAAGCTTAAGGAAACATCCATATTTAAGATAACTTGGAGCATTAGCCGAGAGTTGATAACTGGAGAAACATTTGTTGCTCACACCACAGGTGTAGTAGATAAACTAAGATTGTTACCATTTGAAAACATTTCTGGTGCAACACACAGAAATTATTTAGTGGTGCAAGTTTCAAGTGCTTTTGAATGGCTTCAATCCCCAGTGAAGGAAAACAAATGCACTTGATTTTTTTCAACCAGAATTATTTGCTGGAAGTGGGCAATCTGGAATCTTTTTGTAATGGCAATCACTGTCCTGTAGTGGACAGAGTATCAGTGGCTAAGCTTGGTTACTGTGAAACAGCATGCAGTAATAAAAAGGGACACAATGTTTTTCTTTTCATAGCTCCCATTATAATTTCATTGAAACAGAAGTAGCATTAGGACTAGAAAGTTAGCATCCTAATGCTAGCTAATAATACAATAGGTGGCACTGCTAAGGTTATGATTGTCTAGTAATGAGAATTGTTTTGACTGGACTGTGGCTGACATCACTTGTACCACATCACACTGCATTGCCCTAATTTATACCCATCTCTCATGTTTGTAATAAAGAGTGTTGAAGAATTATTTAATGAATTGCAACTTTAATGGCAGAAAGTCACATTTGTTTGAATAGCTAACTTTAATAGCAGTGCTATTGGTGAAAAAAGACTTAAGATAACTTTCCTACTTTCATACCAGAAGCTTGCATAATTACTGAAACAATGCATAAGGGCAACCATGTTTTTCTAATAAACATTTCCTCCCAGATTGTATCATTACATGATTGACAGACCTCGATGCTTTGCCAGAGATGGCCTGCATCTGTCACCCCTGGGCTTCCAGATACTGGCCAAGGCTCTTGCCACCCCTATAGTGCCTTTTTAGGCGGTGTTCCAAAGACCAAATTACCACCGTAACAGCTACAAACAAATGCAATCTGAGGGTCATGCTGCTCAACGCTAGAACTCTAAATCTCAAAATGCACTCGCTCGAAGCACTCATTAAAACGGAGAACATCAACATTTGTGCTGTAACAGAGACCTGTTTCAAAGCAGCAGAAAGCACCCCTGCACTTCCAGGCTATAACTCATTCCACACTTTTTGGCCCCAGTACTTGGACTGAAGCTACAAAGGCAGTGGTATTTCCATATTCATAAAGGATGTGAACACCTCCAGACTGGTGGCCCAACATAATGCATCAGAGATAATTCAGGTGCAGCTAACATTGGGTAAGACAGAAATTCAGGTCATAGCCTGCTATAGGTCCCCAACCATGTCCAGGGACTCACACTCCATGTTTCTAAGCACCCTGGAAAATATTAGGGTCCAACCTAACACTCTCATACTGGGTGACTTCAACTACCCTTCCATTAACTGGGAAAACCACTCATGTAGCAATACACTTGCCCAGCGTTTCCTGGAATTCATTAATTCCAATGCCCTGGACCAGCTCATTCTTACCCCCCACTAGAGGTAGCCATATCCTTGACCTGGTCATTACTAACATGGGCGACCATTGCTCTACACAATAGTCAACTCCTCCCTGGTTAGATCCGACCACAAACTAATCACCTGGGAAATCCAACTCTCTCACCCCCCACCGCAAAGGTAACCGCCATGAAAAACTTCTCCAAAGCTAACTTTGGGCTCCTAAAAACAGAGATGGCTAACTTCACAGCACCAATGCAAACGGGGAATAGTTGCATGACCACCGAATCATACACCAATGTACTGTACGAACATGTAAACAAATGCATGAATCTCGCCATACCCAATAGAACCAAGATGCTCTCCTCCATAAAAAGGAAGCCAATCTGGTGGGCCCCTGCCATAAACAAACTCTACAACAGAAGAAGGAAACTGATGTGGAATAAGGTGAAGTCCCAAGACTGGAAAAACTCCTTTATCAGCCTCAACAAAAAGCTGAGATCCCTCATCAAATCCTCTAAAGCTAGCTATGAAAACAGAATTGCAGCAGATAGTAAAGATAACCACAAGGCCTTCTATAGTTATGTAAAAAATCTCCACAGCAATATCCAAATTTGCTCTGAGCTATTGCACAATGAAACCTCCTATAGTGAGCCAACAGATATTGCCAATATACTGGCTGACAGATTCTGTGCCAACTTTACCCCTCCCCCTCAAAGGACCAATCACAATACCAGTAGATTGCCAGGCACCCAGTATTACTGCTGCACAGGTTAAAACAGCAATGTCCAAGGCCAATAATATAGCTTCTATGGGACCTGACAATATCCATAGCTGTGTTCTACATGAACTACAGAGTTAACTGGCACCTCACCTGTGTGCCCTGTTCAATCTCAGCATCACCTCAGGCTTCGTCCCTACTGAATGGCACACTGCTACAATCATCCCTCACTACAAAGGAGGAGTGACTACAGACCCTGGGAACTATCGTCCCATTAGCCTGACGAGTCTGATATGCAAAGCTATGGAATGCATCATCATGGACCTAATAAACAAGGATATAGGGAATCTCCAAACTCTGGATCCCACACAGTTTGATTTTGTGAAGGGTAGATCATGCCTGCTCAACTTGGTCGACTTCTTTGAGTCAGTCACCAGAGCTGTGGATGAAGGCAAGGTGGTTCATACAGTCTACCTTGATCTGGCCAAGGCCTTTGATACCATTACCCACTCAGAAATCATAGAAAAACTTACTAAGCTAGGCATCAACCCCTATTTTACCAGGTGGTTGCAAACTGGCTCACAGATAGAACCCACATTGTGAAAGTAGCTGACTCCATGTCAGACTGCCGCCTAGTGGAGTCCCACATGGTTTGGTCCTGAGTCCTCTCCTGTTTGGTATCTACTTCTCTGAAGTCCAGGCCAACATTAAGGGACTCTGTCTGACAAAGTTCATAGATGATTGCAAGTTGGGAGCTATTAACTCCCCAAGTGATGTTCACATCCTACAGAAAGGTCTCACTGAGAGCAACGACTGGTGTCAGAACCATGGCTTTAAGCTCAATGCCAAAAAATGTGTCATCATCCCCTTTGGGAAAAACCCAGTTTCCATGAATTACTACATCGATGGTTGTCCACTGAACATAGAAGGCATTATGAGAGATCTGGGAACACAGGTTGGCAGCAACCTCTCTTTTGACCACCACATTGCCACTGTGGTCAGAAAGTCCTTGTATGTGGCACAACTCATTACTAAGGGTTTTGCATCCAGGAAGAAAGAGGTAATTGTCTCCTGCTACTCTTCCCTCATTAGGCCAATCATCAAGTACAATGCCCCATTTGGCATGTACCTCACTAGACACCTGCAAAAACTGGAGAGGCCTTAAACACTTGTCCTATATGGACAGACTCAAAAAGCTCCAACTATTCTCTGTCTCATATCCCCTACTTAGAGGTGATCTCTGCTTGACTTACAAAGCCATGTCTTACCCAGCTCTGTTAGAAATGCTACATCTATAGAAATCTCAATCCCTCCGCACTACACACTCCAGAGACCTCAACCTCATTACCACAATCAACAGAATGTGCCGGAGGGACAGGTTAATAACACAGAGACTGCCCATGCTGTGGAATAGACTTCCCATACATGTCAAACTGAGCACCTCACTGGCCCTCTTCAAGAGAAATCTTGATGAGTGGATAGGAAATAGAAAATTCACCTCAAGGATCACTCCAGTGACTTTATTCGACAGAGGCACTGAGAACTAAGGTTGGGTGGCACGATGCCAGGGTAATCCTATGGGTTAGGCTTGTAAAGGCTCCAGGGCCATTAGCCTAGAACACACCTATGAACCTATGAATAGAGTTGCTAAGGTGTATTTATTTATTATTTATTTATTTATTATTTATTTTACATTTGTTGATCGGGTTAGTCCAGCTGAGCGGTTGGCACGTTTTCAGTGGAGACGCGGGGAGAAGAGCTCCACTGTGAGTTTATAAATTTTACATACAGACAGTTAAGAAAGCATCAGTGGCTGATGTCATTGTGCTGTCAAGGGAAATGTTAGACAACCACCCATTGCATCATCTTGATCTATGGTAAATTCTGGGCCATGTTATTAGATTACCTAACTTGCATATACAAATAGAATTAAGTATAATGGAAATGTTCCTAGTAGTCGCTGAAAGTACTGATATTGTGATAATTAAAATCTCATTTATGATGAACACTGATATGACATCATGTCAGGTATGTAGTTGTTGTTGACCTTAAAATCACTCTTCTATAGTACTTCTAAGGCAGTGAAATCAGCTACTGTCAATGCATAGTTCTCTTTCTCCAACCTAAAACTGCCCTTAGAATTTACAACTTACGTTGTTTACCTTTTCGATCATTGTGCATTCGGAACTACTTTTTTTTTTTTTTTTTTGTAATGATTGTACCTTGTGGTGTGAATCATGCCTGTGAATGGCGCATGGATCATTCTACCAACCCAGCTAACAAAACAAAGCAAATAAATCTTGGTTGACAGATGAAATGGATCCCCACATTGTACTAAACTTGGCTGTGAACATTTCAAGTGAGAGGGAGTTTGACTTATTGCACAACCTTACTCTGTGGAAAGTCTAGGAGGTCTCCTACTGTTCTTATTTTATGTTGATTAGCCACTGCCTTCACCTATGTGGCAAATATTTCCCTGGATGTTAACAGAGAGTTCAGTGTGATTAAATAGCCGTGTCAGGCAGATTCTTCTTCAGCTTGGAGGGAAGGCTTAGTCCAGCATTAACAGCACCGACTCACTAATTATTCTAGTAGTCTTTCTTCATTTCATAATATTTGCAAAATATCTATTGGAACACAACAGCAACAATCAAAACAATTGAAAGAGTATCAGTGATAACTTTAACTTTTTTTTGGAGGAAGAATAGATCTCATGGTGTGACTAAGCACTGAAGTGGTCTGTCATATCTACACCACATGGCTTAATAAGGAGTGGTGCATAAACGGACCCTTTTCCATTTATTGAAAAATGACCACTGGAATTTGGAACAACACACTGAAATTTAATATATGTTAAGCGTTTTTTGTCCGGTACAATACCCGGACTTCTTCAGACATACACAAATTCAAACTTCATTAGTTTAAACAATTTACTCATCCACATCAGTTAGTTCTCCACCAATAAAAAAACTCCCCTGTTAACCTAAATGTAAATATACGAATACACTAAAACAATTGAAGCACAATCCCACTGTTGCACTAAATCTAATATTTGTTGTACCAACATTCTTTTATACAACTTAAAAACATTAAACACCACCAAAGTTTAAAAACAGTTATACATTTGTGACAGAAAACTTAACCTCCTGTTATTGAAACAGTAATTTTTTTTTTTTAAATTCAAAATTTTAAATTTTGTACTAAAGTAAATAGGTTGGGGTTCATTTCAATTAAAATCCTACTTTACTAAATACCAGTGTTACCTGCTCAGACTCTTCAACTTTAAAACACAACTAAGGGATTTACTTTCATTGAGACCCAGGTGTCTACTTACATCTAACCTCAGTTGCCAAATGAGTTCCTGTATTTCTAATAATAATGTAAATGGACCTCCCTTCCAATCTGCTTCTACATGGTCCAACACTCTAAACAAAAAATAATGGTCAGCAAACTGGTTACAGTGTCTAGCCAAAGCATTCTCTTTTTTGTTTTTCCTAATATTATACAGGTGCTCGTATATCCTTTCCTTTAGCTTCCTGTCGGTTTTCCCTACATAAAATGCAGGGCACCTTTGACACTGAGCCAGATATACTACTGACTTTAAGTTACAGTTGAACCTTCCAGCAATTTTAAAACTCCGGTTATTAATGCTGACATTCATCCCTGTTGCTATCCACCTACTATAATTACAAGCCCCACATTTGTAGGTGCCAGGGGACCTATGTGTCAATTTTGGATGGGCCTCCAGTAACATCTTCATATTTTTTCCTCTCCTGTAAATAACTGAAGGAGAAACACCAAGTTTTTTTTTTATATCTCTTTCAGTTAATAAAAGATTCCAATTTCTACTCAAAATATGTTTCAGTTCATCTGCCTTTATGCAGTACATAGTAATAAAGCTCCTAACATAATTACCAGACGTGTCCTCTCGCTTAATCATTGCACTCACTACCCCCCTCTCACTCTCCCTTTCCAGTTGTTGCCCACTACTTGCTACGAAATCCCTGTGTTCTAACCTAGACAGTAGTGGTTTTTTATATCCCCGATCTTCTTTTAAATTGTACTTCTTCTATAATTTCCGTTAACAAGTTCTCAGGGTAACTCCTGCATATAAACATACTTCTCAGTAACTCACATTCCTGTATAAATGTTTTGTCCTCAGTAAACATTCTCACAGCTCGAACGAGTTGGCCCTTGATCACTGACCTTTTTTGTTGCATGGGGTGTGAACTTGAAAAATGTAACAACATGTTAGAGTAAGTACTCTTATGGTGAATTTTGGCTACAAAACATTTCTTTTCTTTATTCTTTCTAAGCTCTACATCTAAATAACTGATCTTCTCTTTTTGAGCTGAAAAGGTAAATTTTAAAAAGTCAGTCCTGCTATTTAAGTAGTTCATAAACTCTAAAATTGTTTCCTCATTACCTTGATACACCATAAAAACATCATCCAAGAACCTCATGTAAAATTTAATTTTGTCTCTAAATTCACTACTATTGAGTATAAACTCACATTCCCAGTGGGCCATAACCAGGTTTGCAAAACTTCCACCACATGGTGAACCCATGGCTACTCCCACTTTTTGCAAATAAACCTCATCATCAAATGTTACAAAATTATTCAAAAGAATAATGTCTAGAAGTTCTTGGACAAGTCTCATCTCTACCCCATCATCTCCATGTATATTCAACAATTCTGTAACCCATTCTATACCTACGCTATGTGGAATAGAAAAATACAAATCCACAACATCTATTGTTAACAACATGTTGTTCTCATCATATGGTATATTGTTTATAGATGTCAAAAATGCCCACGGATCCTTGCAAGTTTGAAGCTCTTTTTTACATATTTCTTTAAGATCTCATCTACAAATTTAGCACTTGCATATGTGATGGAGGCTCTAGCATTAACTAAAGCCCTCATCGGAGTGTCCGTAGTGGATTTGTGCAATTTGGGGATTCCAAACAAAGCAGATACTTTCAGTGCTATAACCAATAAGTAGTTTAAAGTATTCAAATCAATTAGACCATCTATAAACAAGTAATTTAAAAACATGTTTATACGTCTGTATGCAGTGTTAAGTTCACTCACACTCACTTTTACATACGTGTTACTAACTAGAATCTTTTTCATTCTCTCTTTATAGTCATCATTGTCCATGCATACCAATCCTCCCCCTTTATCCAGTTTAAGTACACGTACTGGTAAAGTTTTTAATGTACCCAATGCCTCCCTCTCATCCTGAGACATGTTAGAATCAAAATGTGTAGTGAAATCATTGGCTAAATTCCTAAATTCCATTTCACACATATGCTCAAATAAAGTAAGCAAAGGGTGCATAGGAGGGTTGAAAGTACTAGACACTTTTATAACATGACTAATAGTTTCAATGTTTCCTAATAACAATGCTAGATTTAGTTTATGTGTGTACAGTTTTAAGTCTATTAAAGTCCTAGGCAAATTAAACCTTGTAGAAGGTACAAATGTCAGGCCTTTCGCAAAAAATTCACATAAAACTGGTGGTATATCATAACTGGAAAAGTTATATAGACTAAAGTCACCTGCTAAATTTTTGTACACTTTACATCCTTTTGTGTTTACTTCTTCTGGTTGTTGTATCCTTTCTTGTTGTTGCTGTAGTTGCTCTTTGCTCTGGTATTGTACACCCGCTCATGGTTTTGACCTCTGTTGGTAAAAGAAGCCTGCTCATTCTCAAAGTGTTGCCTAGAAGACTCGTTGTTGTTGTTCCCCAACATATTTGAATTACTTGTTCCCGGTTGCACCATAGACTGCTGCCAATGTAAATCCGAACTTGTTTCAACACCTGTCAAGTGTGTATCCTCTGTTACTCTCATACCACTTCCGTTTACTGTTCGTGGATGCGTACCAGTTGAACCATTCAGGTTCTAAGTTTGTGATGGGGGTGGTGCTGGATACGCTACCCCATTCTTATAATCGTTAATGTCCCGTTTTAATTTTTTAAGTTTAACCTCAGTATTTTTCATAATTTGATTTCCTATAGTGGAGAAAATTCTTTTGTAATCATAATGGTAATGGAAAAAAATCACTATCACTTTTTATCTCGTGATCCAAGTCAGAAATTTCACCAGATAACTGATTTATGGTAACTAAGTAATGTTTACTCATCACGTCCATTATCTCAACACCATGCCTGTTAAACATAGTAATTAACTCAGTGTGGAATGCTGACTCCTCCTCAAGACCCGAGGAGTACTGCCATGAATGTAGACCTTTAGGAACAACACCTTCTTTTTTACATTCAGTAAAATAATTTACCTCAAGTTGTAATTTTTTTACTTTCAGGGATTTGTGCTTCAATTGTTTTAGTGCATTTGTATATTTACATTTAGATTAACAGGAGTGTTTTTTAATTGGTGGAGAACTAACTGACATGGATGAGTAAATTGTTTAAACTAATGAAGTTTGAATTTGTGTATGTCTGAAGAAGTCCGGGTATTGTACTGGACAAAAAGCGCTTAACATATATTAAAATTCAGTGTGTTGTTCCGGATTCCAGTGGTAATTTCTCAATAAATGGAATTGTTTTCGTATTCTGTTTTTCTTGAAGTTTGTTGGACCCTTTTCCATGACAGGGTCTGATATACCATGTGTGGCTTTCCTACATATATTTCTGCTTGATGGAAAACTCAGCAGTCAAAGAGCACTGAGTGGTGTGACCCTCCCTTCCACTTCAGTAGGACACTTTCTGTATGGACTTCTAAATTCATGAAGGTGTTACTAGTTCTGGCCTGGGGCAACCTATCTGTATCCAAATTGCTTGAAAATCTCTCTTAGTCTTATATTCACGTTATGGCAGGACTAATTACTCAGGTTCACAGTTTATAATGTGGTGATGAAGGCACTGGCACTGCTACAGAAATCAGCTGCAATATAACCCAACATGTAAGTATCAGAAACAAAAAGAACTATAATTTGGAAGTTATACAATTCCTGGACAGCCCTTAACCAGTATATAACCACTAAGTCAGTACTAGTCCTTCCATGAGATTACTATGCTACCAAAAGTAAACAGTTATAGACCAGTCCTGGCAGATACAATAAGCCTGATACAATCACTGTTCATTTCATGCAGCCATTTAAAAAGCTGTCCTTTTTATAATACAGATTGGGTGTTTATGTGAAAAACAATATGAATACTGATAGGTAAAAGGTGCAAACACTTTTTAACATATGGAAAGCTGCATTTCAAAAGCCATTTAGTTAGATAATAAATTAGTCAAATGGTCTGCCGAAAGAAAACCTATAGACAAATTATTGACTACACAGTTTTGTGAAGTAATTCAAAGTAATTTTCTACTAGATGATATATACTATGATTTACAAATTTATACGAAGAAAAAAAAATTAGACAGCTTGCTTGTAAAAGAAAAAAACTAAACAAGTTCCAGGTGCATTGATACATAATCCAGACAGGAATGTGATAAACTTGCATGATACTTATACAAATTATATATTGTGTTATGAATAAGGTAGCTGTTTCCTACATCTTGCTCTGTGCATTTAACTCTACAGAGGTCTGAAATTCACCATGAATGTTATTGAACCACAGATTAATATATACAGTCATGGCTTTTAAATGGGACATTTTTATTTAAAATTTTGCTAATATCCTGTATTGCAAATTATAATTATTCACAATTTTATTTTGTAATGATCTGCATGCTTGCTATTATTTTTATTTTTATTACAAGTCATACAATATTTAGCTGACTGAACTTTCCTGAGCTCCAGATATAAATAATATGAATCAAAAACACAGGAGAGCAATGTTGCTGACTGTGTTGGCAGCCATCTGAGCCCATTTTTCATTTCATAAGAGGAGTCTGCAGCTATTTTTTTTTTCTTGTGGTTACCTTATAAAATTCCAGTAACAAACATTTCTGCAGCTATCCTAACAGTACTTCATCTAACTCTCTTGGGTCTTTGGAAATTATTCAGACTTCTCAGGAGAATAAATAGGCCAAAAGGCCAGATCAATATGTGACAAGTGAGAAATGCACTTGTGGGTTAAAGAAGTAATCTACAATCAATTAGCTTTTTAATCAATAAGTAATGTAATGACTTTGGCTTGAAGGAATGTATTCCTGCTACTTGTTCTTTGTAGGTATGCAGGCAGTAGCTTGCTTTACCGACAACAAAGATACCTTGATGTTATTAAAAAAAACAGACAAGGAAGAATTTACTTCACCTCATTGAAAGATATATATTATAACATCTGTGTCATGAAGTTAAATATTTCCAGATTATTTATTAAATTCCGTATACAGAAGATTTACATGATATTGTAAACTACGTGCCTTGTTTTACAAATACATGTTCTCAAACAGCTGCTAGGTCTGTAAAATGTTAGTACAGGAATATAACAGATGCTGAAATGACAATAATTCAGAGGAACAGAACACTTTCTGAAGTAAAAGTTTCAACAAAATATGTTATGTAGCGACATAATTTGTCATAGTGACATTTCAGGATAATGTTATAGCAGGTGTAACTAGTTTTGGAACAAACAATGCTGCAAAAGAGTGTATTTCTTTAGCTTCCTGTCATTTAAGCCTGCAACATAAACCACGGCAGTTCAAGCAGCCAGTTGGCAGTTTTAATGGCAGTGAAAAGTCTAACATGGGAAAGAAAGAGCCAGTTCATGGCTGCCTCTTCTAATTCTGAGATCCATACTTGTGAGGGAATTATGAAAACATTTTTACTCCTGACTTTAAACCAACTTGTCCCCCTTCTCTGCATAACCAACTTTTTCTTATTCATACTCAGTACTGCAAATTCCTCTCTTTAATTCTCATCTCTCTACCGCCCTCTTAAAGAGCTCACTCACTGCTCTCTTGGATTCTCAGCTGTGTCTGTGTCACATTTTATCCAACACACTCACTACTCATTAATTTTAACTTTCCCCAATATCACTCTAACTCTTATAGTTATTTTTATCTAACTTTATAAGTTCATCACCTCTCAATCTCAACACAAGTAAATATGCTATTCACTAGCATAACTGCTTTACTTCTACTACTGTCTTTCCTCACAGACTATCAAATTACTCTTGTATAAAACTTTCTTCACCTACCGTAAGCCTCCATTTAAACCATTCTGTCCAAAATTCTTCACCAGAAATTGCTCCACATCTGTTAACAGCTCACCTACTCTTTGCTTTAAATACAACATTCTAACATCTCCTTACTACCAACCCAGAACAAAGCAAAAAATAAAAATAAAAAACTACCATTATAAAAACAACTTTATTCACTACAATGTTCTTTAAAAATGAAACCATGTGTTCACATTCACACTAACTCAGGCTCTTCTTCCATCTCTACACCACCTCCTCACCCAAATTCCCTCTGGTCACCTCTAATTACTCCAAACAACTAAAATTTACCTCCATATCATTTTTAATAAAATCACTGAACTGTATGCCCGAATCTGTCATTATACACCATACCTTTATACAGTATGCAGACAATTCTACCCTTATCTGCCTCTCAGAGAATCAAGAAAACTTAAGAGAAGATTACAAACCATGTCTTTAACTCTTTTGAAAACTGGCTTTGTAAACACCAACTCCTTTCTTAGATTAAAGCGAAGTAAATTCCCCTTTTCCTCACATCACTTACCTATTATAAGCATAAATTTAAAATCACATCCCTAAACAAACAGACCATTTAAGAAATGCCCCACGCAAACCTGCTGTAAGTTACAGTGGATGACAATCTTAAATATTACCTCCACATACAGAGGAATAAAAACTCACAAAAAACTAGAAATGCTATATAGAGGCAAAGAATTCTTTATTGCATCCTCCAGTGTCACTCTTGCCCCTACTTACCTATTCCCCTCTCTATTATATGGTTCTCCCATCTTGACTAATGTTCAGGCCACTCTAAAATTTAACCTAGAACAGAGTTACAAAAAGGTAGCTAGATTTGCAGTTAACACAAGTCACTGAGCATATCGCTGTTCTGCACTAAAAACTCTAAATTGGCTAGAATTATCACACCAACTAAATTATAGCCAACTTGTACAATAAATAACATTCATTTATTTAAGCTGCAACTGAAAGTATTGCTCTCTGACTCCCGGCTTTACATTTGCTTCTCTCCTAGATAATCATTTTAACTGCTTCTCCCCTAATACCTACACACTTCCTATCTCTCCTTGTTTTTATTTCTCTGACTCTTACTCTTTTTTCCCTAACTCTTAATCTTGCTTTTAATCTTTATTTCTCCTGCTCCCCATATCTCCCCCACTTATTACCCCTAAAAATACTTATGTCTCACTCTCCCAACCCTTCCTCTCCTCCTCCTTATCCAATGTCTGAATGCTCCACTCTGACATTTGTGTTATCATTGAGTACTGAACTGTCAGACATATAACACGTCAACACATTTCAATGCCACATAATATTGTATTTGTCTTGTCTTGATGATTGTATTTGTGTATTATTCTACGTCATGTGCATTAGTTTTTATATTAATTTATGTATTTTCTGTATATTGTAATATTATGTCAGTTGTCACCTGTGTATATGTATTTTCTGTTCTTTTATCTGTGGATCTTTTCTCCTTAAGGCTGTGCTGAAATTTGATAAAATTATCTAGTCGGGCTTTCCCAGTAAACAAATGACAATTAAAAAAAAAAAAAGAAAGAAAAATCCAAAACTAATGGAGAACAGTGAATGTCAGCAATTATTGTTCTCCTTTAATGCTATTGTTTTCAGGGGGGCTGGCCACCCACACCTCCACTACTTGTCACGCCAACATTGCCATACCTCTGAGCAAACAGAATTCTCAAGAGGCACAGAATGTCCAAATTATGGTACAGAAGTCTGCATTTTCACTCATTAAGTCACACCCTACTGGGACTCACAGAAATCTCTGAATTTAAAACTGTTACCCTGGGTGATACGTCTCAACCTGCAGATACTGAAAATATGAGCAAAGGCCCTTGAAAAGTAGTTACATCCAGCTAAAGATCTAAACCGCTAATTAGCATACAATTTGAATAACAGAGTGCATAGCCGTTCCTGCTCCCAGTAGGAATGTGAGATACTACTTAGAAACACATCTAAAAATAAAATGAGAAAAATAAAGAAAAATATAATCACATTATCAGACTGTAAGCATTAAATAACTGCATTGCAAAATTTTACCATACAAGACCATTTATTTTTTGCTTCAGTAAAAGGGAGACATAAGATGTGTTTCCTTTTCTTTAAATTATTGGTGCCACTAGTATGTTGTTCATATAGTGTGACTTTCTATTTACTAGATAGCTTCAAAAATCACAGAAAATCACAGAAAATTGTGTGAATGGGTAAATCAAGCCCCTCCAAAAAATGGGGACATCCTGCACAGTAAATCAAAATCAAATCAGAAAATAGAAATGTTCCTCCAAAATAAGGACAGTTGAGAGGTCTTCTATGGGTCATTCCTTATAATGTAATTGTATACTGCATTTTATGTATACATAAACTGAGCAGAACAATTTTCTTTGCAAAGGGAACATTATCGTCTTTAGCAATTTCCTGCTAGTGAATAAGAAATCTTGTTGTCAAACAGTCCTACAGTTGCCAGTGAACAATATTAAAAGAAGTAGGTAATCTTGTAAGACCTGGCTCAAAATAAAAAGCTTTTCTGCATATCAAAGATACCTTGGAAAAAGTTGTATATAATTTCAATGGAGTGTATCATTTAAAGGAAACATTGTGGAGGTTTGAATAAAATATCATTCTTGTTCCATTAATTCTCAGATTACCTGCTTAATTCAGTGCAGGGTTGCAAGGAAGCTATCACACAAAAAGTCATGGATTCATGGCATAGATGCTCATACTAAATGGAGTGCCAGCCCATTGCAAGACACACACCAGCAGGCAGTGCGGAGGACCACTGGTTCAGCAATGGCATGCCTTTTTATGTGGAAGGAAAGTATAAAACCTGATAAACTCAACCTAGACACAGGGCAACCATGCATGCACTTTGACATATATATTACATTTATATTACTACACCCAGCAAAATAATACAATATATAATTATTGCTGGCAACAGGGTTTATAAATACAGGACAATTATAGAAGGAGAAACTAGAATATTTTATAATCCCTTTGTCACTTTGTATATATGAACATTTCACATTATTATTAAAGGTAAATAAAGTATGGAATGTCATTAAAATTGCTTAATTGCTTAAAAATGAATATACCTGGGGTGGATATTTTGTGGGAAATGGTAGGGGCAGAAATTTGGCAAGCCTGACTAAACCCCAGTAATATGAATGGATTACATCACTGAATGCTTGCAAACCTACAGGGTTGAATGAACCCAATAGCATTAAGCCTTTTCTAAAAAAGGGGGTCAGTACATTAATTCAGTATGTCATTAGTTGTTCTAAAACTTTTTTGTCTAGTTTTATTTGAAGGCTTCAACCCAGCCACTGGGGATGCACAAGCCAGTGCATTTCTTTGTGCCGGTCCCAAGCCCGGATAAATGGGGAGGGTTGCGTCAGGAAGGGCATCCGGCGAAAAACTTCACCAAATCATTTCATGCAGACACCAATAAATGTTTTCATACTGGATCAGTCGAGGCCCGGGTTAACAACGACCGCCACCAGTACTGTTAGCCAACAGGGTGCTGGCGGAAATTGGGCTACTGTTGGCCGAAGGAGGAGAAGAGGCGGAAGACATGGCCGAAGGCAGGAAGAGAGGAGAAAGGCTAGGACTGTGGTAGTGAGGGTCGGAACTTTGAATGTTGGCAGTATGACTGGTATAGGGAGAGAGCTAGCTGATATGATGGACAGAAGGAAGGTTGGTATATTGTGCGTGCAAGAGACCAGATGGAAGGGGATTAAGGCTAGGTGTATCAGAGGTGGGTTCAAATTGTTTTATCATGGTGTGGATGGGAGAAGAAATGGCGTAGGAGTTATTCTGAAGGAACAGTATGCTAAGAGTGTTTTGGAGGTGAAAAGAGTGTCAGATAGAGTGATATTTATGAAGCTGGAAATTGATGGTGTAATGATGAATGTGCATATGCTCCACAAGTTGGGTGTGCAATGGATGAAAAAGAAAAATTTTGGAGTGAATTGGATGAAGTGGTGATAACTGTACCCAAGGGTGAGAGAGTGGTGATTGGAGCAGATTTCAATGGGCATGTTGGTGAAGGGAACAGAGGGGATGTGGAAGTGATGGGTAGGTATGGTGTTAAACAAAGGAATGCAGAAGGTCAGATGGTAGTGGATTTTGCGAAAAGGATGGACATGGCTGTGGTGAATACGTATTTTAACAAGAGGGAGGAGCATAGGGTGACATACAAGAGTGGACGAAGATGCACACAGGTGGATTATATCTTATGTAGGAGGACCAGTTTGAAGGAGATTGGAGACTGTAAAGTGGTGACCGGAGAAAGTGTAGTTAGGCAGCATAGGATGGTGGTTTGTAGGATGACGTTGGTGATCAAGAAGAGGAGGAGGAGTGTGAGGGCAGCACCAAGGATCAAATGGTGGAAACTGAAAAAGGGTAATTGTGAGGTAGAGTTCAGGGATGAGTTAAGACAGGCACTGAGTGGCAGTGAAGAGTTACCAAATAGCTGGGTAACTACAGCAGAGCTAGTAAGGGAGACAGCTAGAAAGGTGCTTGGTATCACATCTGGACAGAGGAAGGATGACAAGGAGACATGGTGGTGGAATGAGGAAGTACAGGAGAATATACAGACAAAGAGGTTGGCAAAGAAGAAGTGGGATTGTCAGAGAGATGAAGAAAGTAGACAGGAGTATAAGGAGATGAGGTGCATGGCAAAGAGAGAGGTGGCGAAGGCTAAGGATAAGGCATATGAAGAGTTGTATGAAAGGTTGGACACTAAGGAGGGAGAAAAGGACCTGTACCGATTGGCTAGACAGAAGGACCAAGCTAGGAAAGATGTGCGGCAGGTAAAGGTGATAAAGGATAATGAGGGAAACATACTCACAAGCGAGGAGAGTGTGTTGAGGAGATGGAAAGAGTACTTTGAGGGGTTGATGAATGAAGAGAATGAGAGGGAGAGAAGGTTGGATGATGTAGGGATAGTGAATCATGAAGTACAATGGATTAGCAAGGAGGAAGTAAGGATAGCTATGAAGAGAATGAAGAATGGAAAGGCTGTTGGCCCAGATGACATACCTGTGGAAGCATGGAGGTGTTTAGGTGAAATGGCAGTGGAGTTTTTAACCAGATTGTATAATGAAATCTTGGAAAGTGAGAGGATGCCTGAGGAATGGAGAAAAAATGTTTTGGTACCAATTTTTAAGAATAAGGGTGATGTGCAAAGCTGTAGCAGCTATAGAGGGATTAAATTGATCAGTCAAAGCATGAAGTTATGGGAAAGAGTAGTGGAAGCAAGGTTAAGAAGGGACGTGATGATTAGTGATCAGCAGTATGGTTTCATGCTGGGAAAGAGCACTACAGATGCGATGTTTGCTCTGAGAGTGTTGATGGAGAAGTACAAAGAATGTCAGAAGGAGTTGCATTGTGTTTTTGTAGACTTAGAGAAAGCATATGACAGGGTGCCTAGAGAGGAGTTGTGGTATTGTATGAGGAAGTCAGGAGTATCAGAGAAGTATGTAAGAGTGGTACAGGATATGTACAAGGGTAGTCTGACAGCGGTGAGGTCTGTGGTGGGAGTGACGGATGCGTTTAAGGTGGAGGTGGGTTCACATCAAGGATCAGCTCTGAGCCCTTTCTTATTTGCAATGGTGATGGACAGGTTGACAGACGAGATCAGACAGGAGTCCCCATGGACTATGATGTTTGCAGATGACATTGTGATCTGTAGTGAGAGTAGGGAACAGGTGGAGGAGACCCTGGAGAGATGGAGATATGCTCTAGAGAGAAGAGGAATGAAGGTCAGCAGGACTAAGACAGAATATATGTGTGTGAATGAGAGAGAGGATAGAGGGATGGTGAGGATGCAAGGAGTAAAGGTGGCGAAGGTGGATGAGTTTAAATACTTGGGGTCAGTAGTTCAGAGTAATGGTGAGTGTGGAAGAGAGGTGAAGAAGAGAGTACAGGCATGATGGAGTGGGTGGAGAAGAGTGTCAGGAGTGATTTGTGACAGACAAGTACCTGTAAGAGTGAAAGGGAAGGTCTACAAGAGGGTAGTAAGACCAGCTATGTTATATGGGTTGGAGACAGTGGCATTGCAAAAAGACAGGAGTTTGAGCTGGATGTGGCAGAATTAAAGATGTTAAGATTTGCACTGGGTATGACGAAGGTGGACATGATTAGGAATAAGTATATTAGAGGGTCAGCCCAGGTTGGAAGGTTTGGAGACAAACCCAGAGAGGCACGATTACGTTGGTTTGGTCAAGTGCTGAGGAGGGATGCTGAGTATATTGGGAAAAAGATGCTAAGGATGAAGCTACCAGGTAACATGAAAAAAGGAAGGCCTAAGATAACGTTTATGGATGTGGTGAGAGAGGACATGCAGGTGGTTGGTGTGACTGAGCAAGATGCAGAGGACAGGAAGAAATGGAAATAGGTGATCTGCTGTGGCGACCCCTAATGGGAACAGGCAGAAGAAGATGATGAGATGATGATTTATTTGAAGGCTTCATTGTCAGTCCAATGAAATGTTACTTAAACTGTCTCTTTTCATTGCAAATCAATTAACTGGATGACGTACATCTATTTTATGCATGTTCATCTGCTATACCAGTCACCCTTATTTTTTTTTTTAATTAATATAAAGTGGTGTAGCTTATGAGTTTGGTTTATTAGCAAGCCATTGCCACCACTAACAAGGAAGTATTTGTTTACCTTTGCTGCAATGGATTAACCCTGTACCTGCAATGTCCTTTGTGACTGGAGATCAAATAAGTGTGTGCCTAGTTTATTGTTACCATGAGGAAGACTTCCAAGACTAACTGACAAGAGGACTCTGTGGGTTCTTATTTCAGAGAAAGAATGAGATACTTCTAAGACACGCATCAAAACCTCAAGTGCTGAAATGCTTTAGTCACATGTATCTCTAGCAGGGATATATTACAGGAATTTATATTTTGTTGAATCAGCCACTCTGTTGAAGTGAATTTGACAGAACAAAAAGGGCCTATCAAAAGCAGTGTAGGTAGGACACTTAATCTGAAAGTTCAATTGTGTAAAGTCTTACCATAACAATAGATGTCCTTCTCTGTTGCAGTATTCCTTAAAGAAGGGATGTCCCACCCCAGGCTGCCCATCACTTGGCCAACATAGATAAGCTTGAAAAAGATCTTGTTTGCACCATACATCACATTTATGCTCCTCTCACAGAACATAGAGCATAAAAGGGATGTATGGATGCAACTATCCAGGACTGAATTGCCCCAGAAGAGAATAATCATCATAGGACAAAGGAGTCCATGCACACCCAGAAGGAAAAAATGCAGAATAAACAAGAGGGGGTTGGAGGGATGGAGCTCTAAAACAGTGAAGAGCAGGACATCTACTGTTATGGTAAGACTTTTTACACAACTGTACTATGTTCTTCTATATCACTGTTTCAGTATTCCTTAAAGAAAGAAGAGTAAAAAAGCACAGTAAATAGAATGGGAGGTGAAAGGCTGAGAAGAGCCTTCAAAAAACCCACATAAAATGGTTTTAGCACGACCTACTCTGGGCCTAGAAACCATATCCAACTTATAACGCTTAGTAAAGGTATGTACTCAAGCTATGTATGTACCAAGAAGCAGCTGCAATGATGGAATTGAAGAAGGCACCAGAAGAAGCAACAGCCCTAATAGAATGTGCTGTAGCAGAAGCAGATAGACTTGCCATGAGAAGAATAAGGAAAATGAATTGGCCTTAGATATCCAGGAAGAGATGGTTTGTTTAAAAACAGCCAAAAGAAACAAAAAGCTGATCAGACTTACGAATAGTCCTAGTTTTATCCAAATAGTACCTGACCTGTCTGTGCAAATCCAAATTGTGCAGGAAGCTCTCAGGGAAAAAGGAAGGAAGTTGTACTAACTGATTTAAGGACCATCTTGGGCATAAAAGAAGTAATAGTATGAAGGGACATCCTGTCCTTGTGAAAAAAACAAAAAAGGAGGAATGGCCATAAGGGCTTAGAGCTCAGAAATCCTCCAAGCTGAAGTAAGAGACAGCAACAGTCTTACAGGTACAGTGGTGCAAAGAACCAGAATCTACAGGCTCAAAAGAAGCCCGAGTCAATTTTTCCAAAACAAAATCAAGGTCCCAAGAAGGAGGAATAGGTTTTCTTGGAGGCCTAATGTGCAGGATGCCTTTAAGAAATTGTTTGACCTCAAAATAAGAAGTCAAAGGTGGAGTCAAGGGCGGACAAGCAGAAAAGGCTGACTAATGGGCTTTCACAGAAAAATAAAATGAGCCAGACTGGAGCAGCTGACACAAATAAGAGAGGACAAGAGGGACCCCCACTGAAAAAGGGTCCTGGTTTCAAACATGGCACCAGACCAAAAATCTTTTCCAGTTGGAAATGTAAGATTTTCTGGTTGAGGGTTTCCTTGCCTGCTATAAAACCCTGAAAATGTCCTCAGAAAAAAATGGTGCCTGAAAGGGATCAAAACCCTATCATCCACAATGTCAGTTGCAGAGTGGACAAGTAGGGATGGATGAGAGACCCCTTGTCCTGTGTGAGAAGATCCAACCAGCAAGATTAACTTGTGATGATCGCCTCCTGGCCAGATGCATTAAGAGGGAGATCCAGTGTTGTTTTAGCCAAAAGGAAGTCAACAGCAAGATTTTTGGGGAGTCCAGCTGAATCTACTGCAGGACTCTGGGAAGTAGAGGAAGAGGAGGGAAAGCATAAAGAAACCTTCTCTTCCATTGAAAGGATAGGGTGTCCACTATCTAGGGCAGATGGCATGGCACTCTGGAACAGAAGAGAGGAAGCTGCCTGTTCAGAGGTGAGGTAAAAAGAACTACCTGAAGAATACTCCACTGATGGGCAATGTCCAGAAACATGTCTCTGTGAAGCATCCATTCATGAGCCTGTGGTTTGGACCTGCTTAGCGAGTCTGCCAGAAGATTGTGCTTTGAAGGAATTGTTACTGCTTGAAGAGTTAATAGATACCTGAGAGAGCTACTTCCCAAGCATGAAGTGCCATCCTGCAGAGGAGGTAAGATTTCATGCCCCCCTGCTTATTGACATACCACATCACTGTAGTGTTGCCTGTGTACATCTTCAAGTGGCCTGGACAGAACATTGGGCAGAAAGCCAGAAGGGCCAGAATCAGAGACCTCATCTTTTTGATGTTGATATGGTCTGACTTCTGATGAGGAAGCCAAAGACCCCAAAATTTCAGGTGACCAAGAGATGCCCCCCACCCCATGTCCAAAGCATCAGTGAACAACTCTTGAGAAGGGACTGGAAGCTGAAAGAGTTGGCCTGGGTTGAGAGCGAAATGTTGAATCCACCACTCAAATTCCTTCTTGAGACATGGAAGGAAAGGTACACTGAAAGTTAGAGGGTGACAATGCTGCAGCCAAACCAACTTGAGGTACCATTGAAGCTTCTGTATATGCAGTCTGGCAAGTGGAAGCATTGGAATAGACAAGGCCATGAATCCTAGTGTCTGAAGAAACTCCTTGGCTGGCGTGGCAGTCAGGGGAAGAAGAGACTGAAAAAAGTCTGTCTATGACAATAACTTTGGAGGTGAAAGAGAGACCAGCATTAATACCATCTGAATCTTGCAACCCAGATACACATGATCCTGAGAGGGAGTCAGGTCAGACTTTTGGAAGTTGATAATAAACCCCAGACTTTGAAGGAGAGAGATTGTGAGCTGCAGATCGCACAACAATCAACTGGGAGAAAGTGCCTGAAGCAACAGGTAGTCTACATAAGGAAAAATCTGAATGCCTTGGAGCCTGCAGAAGGCAATCATAGGTACTAGGCATTTTTTCAATACCTTTGGGTCCATAGAGAGGCCAAAGGGCAAAGCAGAGAACTGAAAATGAGAGGAAGACACAGAGAAATGAAAAACTTCTTGTAGGTAGGGTGAGTAGAGATAGGAAGGTAAGCATCTTTCAGATCAAAGGACACCAGAAAAGCCTGGAGTAATAAAAGAGGAAACATAGTTTGAAGAGTAAGCATTTGAAAAGAAGGGATCTTGAGAAGGGTATTGAGCCAAGAGAGATCCAAAATAGGTCTCCAAGTGCCCTCCTTTTGAGGAACCGGGAACATTCTGGAATAAAAACCCCATTCAACTTGGGAGGAGGGGCAGATTGAATAGTTCCTTGGCTGAACAGGGACCCTAGAACCACCAGGAAATGTAGAAGTTTCTCTAGAGGAGGTTGAGGAATCCCAGAAAAATGAAGGAGAGATTTTCATATCATGAAGTAACCCTGATGGATGATAGAAAGAACTCAAGAGTCTGAAGTGAAGAGATGTCATTTTGGAAGACAAATGGAGAGCCAAAGGGACAAAGGAACCTGGTATAAAGGTGGGGGGGGTGAAACTGTTCAAGAGAAGCAGGCTTATCAGATAAAGGAGGGTTCTGGGCCACAGATGTCTGAGAAGCCTTAGCAGAGGGGGCCTCCCTCCCACCCTCCCTGCCTTTAGATGCCTGGCGGGCTTGCCATCTAACAAAAGTAGATCTAGAAGGATAACTCCTCTGGAACTTAGAGATAGGAGAGACAAAAATATGTTAAGGTCTTGCAAGACTTTGTCTTTCTTTTGAAGAGACTTAAGTCAGCAGTAGCAGTTCCAAAAAGATGAGTATTATCCAAAGGTGCATCCAACAACTTGGCTTTAATGTCCTCAGGCAAAGACTGGTAAGAAAGCCAAGAATAGTGCCTCATGACAGACCCAAAAGCTGCAGCCCTAGAAGAGGCATCAGCAGCATCATAGCTACACTTAATAGAATAATGAGCCACTTGAGAAGCAGAACCTAAAAAAGATAAGGCAGAGGACTTGCCTTCAGAATCATGGAGGGGACAGATAACCTCACAAGCCTGAGCAATCAAGGCCAGACCATACCTAGTCATGTGGGTCTTGTAATTAATAGCCCTAAAGGTCAAAATTTAAGCAGTGTAATTTTTCTTGCCAATCCTTTCCATTGCCCTATTGTCTTTATCAGAAAGCAAAAGTTTGAAAGAATGCAACGTTTAGAAGGTTTGTCAGAAGAGACTGACACCACAGCAGGATCAGCAGAAGGACATGTAAATAAAAACTGAAACTCCTCAAGAACCTTATAGAACCTAGCAGGTTTCTTAGGAGCAGGAGCATGAGAATCAGGAGACTTGGAAGCAGCAATGACAGTATCTAACAAGGCAGCCAACACAGGAGGAATTGCAGATAGTTTAGGAGTATCCACCTGAGCAACTCATAATATCTACTCTGAATATCAGACACTTGAGAAGAATCCCACTTAAAGTATTCCATCATCCTAGCAATTGTGCCCCCAAAGAACAATTCCTTGAATGGAGACTAAGGGCTAACAGACCCCTCATCATCAGAACCATAAGGGAAAGGTGAAGGCATCTATGAAGAATAGGAAAATGAACCCTCACCAGAAAGGAAATCCTCATCCAAGAAAACTGGTTCCCTAAACCATTTAGAAGAGGGAGAGGTCCAAGGAGGAGTGGGTACTAAAACCCCTTGAGGAGACTTTAGTTCCATTTAGGCAGAGAACAAGCCCTGAGTAAACTCCTGCATTCCCTTTGAGGTTCCATAGGACATACAGAAACAAGTTTCAGTTTTTGTCTTTTCTTAGAAGGGACATCAGCCCTAACAAATAAAGGAGGTTCCAACCTTTGGAGAGATTCCAGAAGAAAACCCAGAACTTACTCCCAGAACAATATCTATGGAATCCCTCTTGGACCCTACAAGATAATCAACTGCAGTTCTCCATTAAAATCTGGACCAAATGCCTGCAAAGCCTCAGAGGATGTGCAAAAAGATGGATCCATGCCAGCCTCTGGCAGAGCCTTGGCAGAGAAATCTGATGTAAACACTGAATGACCTACAGAGCTATTACCTGCTTCTAGAGCAGCATCTTGTGGATGCTGGACAGCTACAGAATCCAGCTGAGACTTCTTGACCTTCTTCTGACCTAATGGGAATATCTCTGGCTTAAGGAATTCCGCCATGTTACTCTGTGATAACTGTCTAAGCCGATGGTTTTTAAGATAAATTGCCAGAGAAGACAGATGGCTTCTGAGTGTCTTAGGTATAAATGCCTAATAGACACAACAAGAGGTATGTTTATGCAAAGCGCTCAGACAAAAAAGACACTATCATAATGATCTCTATGGGGAGTCTGCCTCACACACTAACATCTTCTCTCCTTGGATGACATGAAGTCTAGGTAGTAATATAAATAAAAAGAAAAAGAAAAAATAACCCCAATGGGGCACTTATCTGTTTTTGCTAAATATTCAATACAGCAACAAAATGTTCAAACCAACTGGCAACAATGGTGTTTGAAGTGGCGGCAAAAGAAGGTCTGGATACTTACTTCTGTAGGCCCTTTTTATGCCCTATATTCTGTGCAGGGAACATAAGTGTGATGTACTGTGCAAACCTGATCTTTTTTAAGCTTATCTATACTGGCCGAGCGATGGGCTGCCCAGGGTGGGACATCCCTACTTTACGAAATACTGCAACAGTAATACTGAAGGCCATTTACTTCTGTGAGTGCCATTTCATATAAAATCAAAGACATTTGAAATGAAATGAAAACAATTGAATTTTGTGGTGGGGTGAAGTCCTATCTTTCTCTCTCTCTCTTTCTATATATATTATATATATATATATGTGCATGTGTGTGTGTGTGTGTGTGTGTGTGTGTGTGTGTGTGTGTGTGTGTGTGTGTATGCCTAAGATCATAGGACTTACAAGGCAGATAAATCAAGCTGTAATTTGTGCCCTGCCAATGGACACCCTCAAGCTATAACTCTTACTTCCAGGAGGGAAAACACGTCAAGTATGGAATGAGTTTGCAGATACCCATTCAGTCATCCAAGTTCTTCTTGATAGATGTGAGGGTATCATTCTGTTTAACATTTAAAGGCAATTTGTTCCAGAGATAGGATAACCACTTTGTAATAAATATGTTCTTCCAGCTGTGCTTTATTTATGAGTTGGTGGTTGTTTAAATCCAAGGTTCTGGTGTTTGTAGAGTTGGTTGTTTAAATCCAAGGTTCTGGTGTTTGTAGAGTTGTTTGTCTTATGGAGGTACAAGAGATCCAGTAGAGTACAGTCTTTGATAGCACAGAATGCAAAGCATAGATTTCCTCACAAAACCTGTAAGAGACAGAATATAGGAAAAGGCTTCAATCCTGGCTTGATAGCTAAGGGATTTTAGATCATTGTTTTAGTTAGGAAACACTGGGGCCTTTCTAGCAGCACAGTGACTATGGCATTGAACTTGAGAGATGAGAGCTTTTTTTTTTCACTTGGAGGAGATAATTGAATTAGATATAAGGATTTCCTGATGACTGTTGCTACATAGTGGTCGAAGGAGGAGTTGTTGATCCAGGTGTAAAGGCCCCCTAGCAAGGCATGTCTATAAACCTGACAATGCTGCACTTGTTTTCATCCAGTTTAACCTCTTTCTGTACACCATCAAATTGTAAAGAGTAGTTCTTACTGTAGTACTTTTACATCTCATTGGGGAGTGACTGATAAATTCCAGCTTTTAGTCATCAGCAAATATGGTCTGCAGTATGGAGGTCAGAAAAGTATAAGCCAAAAAACAAAATACTTGTGATATAACAATCATAAATAGTATATTACTGTGCAGTTAAATTAATAACAGATAAAATCTTTAAAAAAAACACAGAGCAATAAGGGAAATGAAGGGAAGAAATAAAATGCTACCATGGAAACACTGAACAGAGAAAACTATAAAGTAGTTAAGACCAGAAGTATCACTAATAGATGAACATAGAAGAGGGAACAGGTCAACAAAAATACGTGAAAGCACCGCACAGTATCGAAACAGACCAATATCTACCATACACTATATGCAAATAATAAACTAAAAATATCAGTACAGACAGAAAAATTTATAAGATATGCAGATAAATGTAATGCAAAAGTACAAAATGAGCAATTCATTGATGACCCAAACAATTTCTATAGAGAACTGGGAAACAAAGCAAAAGGAATAGACACACCACAAAATAAATACATAAATAAATAAATACAAGTTTTAATGTGGATGATATCAAATGGGATGAAATAACAGCCAGAGAAATCTAAACAAAATGAAGAAAATCTTATAACAGGAAACCCCCTGACACAGATGCGGTACCTAATTTTTGGCTAAAAGTATTAACATCTTTACATAAAGATTTAGCCCTGTGTAAGAATTACTTATATGAGCATCCCAAACAAATACCAACCTAGTTAACAACAGGGAAAAAAGATACTCATCAAGAATGAACCTGCAAGTCATCCTAAAAAATATAGATCAATAACTTTCCTTCTGACAATATACAAACTATATCCTGGAACTAATACAGAGTTTATAATCATTTAGGAAAAAAACTCAATTATGGCGATAGAGCAAAAGTGTAATAAAAGAAAGTAATTTGGAACAAAGGATCACTTGTTGTTAAATAAAACCATAGCAGATAAATGTGAACATGTAAAATGGGGGAAAATCTAACTATGGGATGGATAGATTACAAAAATGCATTTGACAGCATCCCACATTCATGGATAAAGGAATGCGTACAGATTTATAAGATACACTCTACATTGGTCGATTGTGTTACAGTGATCGTGAAACAAAGGACAAATTATCCTCTCAGTGATAATTTCAAAGGGGGATATTCCAGAGTGATTCTTTGCTACTGCTGCTGTTTTCTCGTGCCATTAACCCATTAAGCTATTTACTTAACAGATTAAGCCATGGTTGCAATTTGGTTCCCAAAAAACAACCTTGTTTAAAGACTTATAGGTTCGCATGTTGGTTGGGGATTAATTTACTTACTGTCAAACCCTCTCCATCAGAGACAAGTAGGCCAGACCAAGGGTGAATCTAAAATTTCCCATCCAATGACCAAGATTTCTTTTGAATTAAGTCAGGTATGAACTCAGCTTCATGTATTGGGGAGCTTATTCCATAGTGTGGGGATCCTCTGAGACACATATTGGTCCCACCAGCAGGTTCTATTTATGTCACAGACAAACTTCAGGTCCTTAGAACAAGTGTTGCTAATGCTTTTTGTCTTATGGATGTGCAAAAGTTACGTTAGAGTTGGATCTGAGGATGCCTTATATGCTTGGCATAGATTGCTTTTCAGTAACGTGTAGGAAACTGAGTACAAAGATAGTCACTTAAGATGATCTGTTTAGGTCAGCGTATTCAAAACCTGGATTTTCCTGGTGAGAGACCTTTGAGGGCATTCCAACTGTTGCAAGTACCTGGCTAAGCACATGCCAAAGGGGCATTGTACTCAATCATGGGTCTGATAAAGGCCTGAGTAGAGTGGTACCATTACTTCCTTGGACCTTGATGCCATATCTTTTTTTGCTTATGATTTGGGCAACATAGAATGACTTTTTTACTGTCTTGGCTATGTGTAAGTTGAACTCCTGATTACTGTTTACTTATGTTCACAGATCCCTAACTTTCTGGTCAACTCTTAGGGGTGTTTCATTGATGAAGTAATTAGCTTGGGTGGACAATTTTTCAAAGAGCACTTAAATACATTTTTTGCATTGAGTTTGAATCTGTTGCTTTCACACCAGTCGTTTGTTTGTGTTAGACCCTCTTGTAGTTTTTTGGTGTCATGGGGAAATCTGTGATAGTCCCCAATTTACAGTCATCTGGGAACTTGGTAAACCAGGGTCCTTTGACATTAGCTTTGACTTCCAAGAAGTAGATGCCAAATAGAAGCAGGCCAATCATAGATCCCTGGGGGACTCCACTGGTGACTGATCTCTTGGTGGAGGTGGTCTCACCAATTCTGACTTCTTGGGGTGTATCTGTAAAACTGTAGGGATTTATGGCTAGTTCTGAGAGTTTGTCAACAAAATATGAGTGGAATATTGTATCAATGCCTTGGTCAGGTCAAGGTTGGCAGTATGTACCATTTTTCCCTCATCCATAGTCATTGTGACCCTCTTGAAAAAGTCTACCAGGTTAAGGTGCCAACACCTTCCCTTAACAAAGCCAAACTGGGATGGGACCAGTTGTAATTCTTTCCATGACTTTGCATATTAGACTTGTCAGACTGATGGGTTTGTAGTTCCTGGGATCAGTTAATGGTCCAGTCTTATGAAGAGGGATGACCATTTTGGCCCTCCATTCACCTGGCACATAACCTCTTTTGAGGGTGTAGTTGAAAATTGCCTCAGGTGGTCCTGCTAGATCACATTTTAGGCTGTTTCGGAGGCAACTGGGGATATTGGCAGGGCCCATTGAAGCAGTATTTATGGCCTTAGCTTTGTTGATAGTTGGGGAGGGTATGCTAGAAGCATACCCCTTAACTGTGCTAGAAATCTGGACAAAGCCTAAAACAATGGGACGACAAATACCCAAAAATAGGTACAAATTTTAAATATTGCTCTTATAAACTCAAAAAGTCACTATAATAACAGGATTTGTGTTAGCATGCATTTTCTGAAGGATATGCAGTCTGACACTCAAATGTATGTCCTTATTTAGTGACATCAATCCTTAGCGATTTGACAGAAAACCACAAATTTTAGCAGGAACAGACCAAAAATATGAGGCAAAAATTTGGACATTCTGCAAAAATCTGGCAGTTAAGAACTATGACTCGAAGAGATTTCACAGGGGGGGGGGGTAGTGGTGGTGGGGGGTAGATCCAAATTTATCAGCCAGTAGATTTGCTACTTCACTCTGGCTACTGAAGGTTGTGCCATTTACCAACCAGTTCTGCATACTGTTATGTTACCTTTAAAATTCTGGACACAGCTGAAGCATGACTTTTGATTATCCTTAGCTTGAGAGGCTATCCTGACCTCATAATTACCTTTGCTGAACTTTATTAAATCTCTCAGTTTTTTGTTTAGTTTAATCAGAGAGAAATTGTTTCTGTGAGATTTGCTCTTTCTGATTTTGGCCATGGCATTCTTTTTTGTTATGTATCCTGTTAAGGAAATGATGCCACCAGTCTGTTTTTTTTTGTTGTTGTTAGATCTCAGCATTCTTCTGATAGGTACAACAGCATCAGTGCTGCATTTACATGTTTGTACAGGGTTTCAGTAAATAATTCTGCACAGGTAGCTGGGTTTTTGGAGTCTGAGGGGGAGCTGTGAATTTTAACAAACTGTTGCTTAATAGGATTGCTTTAGTATAGTTCTTGTTATGGGTTTAGTTGCATATTCCAGGTTGATTTTTCTTTCAAAGAAGACAGCTTTGTGGTCCAATTTCACCAATGAGGACATGAAACAGTTGGGGGGAGCACTAGGTCCAAAATTTTTGATCCTCTTGTTTGGATAGGTCTGGTCCAGGGTGTTTGTGTTGATAAAGTCCAGGAAATGCTGTGCCTGTGAGGTTTAGGCAGCATACATTTCCCAGTCAATGCAGGGTTGGTTAAAGACTTCAATGAATAGGGTATTTGGTTGGATGGTGAGCACCTCTAGTAAGTCTAGGTAAGAGATGTGAGCTTCATGAGTCATAGAAGGTGACCTGTAGCTGGCCAGGACATGGTAGGGAACATTGTCTATGGAGACATGGACAGTGCATCATCTGACTTAAGCAACCTAGAGTTGTATTTGCTGTTGTTGGTCTAAATGGGTGGAAGTCACTGTAGCCTTCCACTGCCGGAGTACTTTCTGAGGTTCCAGAGTGAGGAGAGCTTGTAGGGTGTGGAGTTTCTTGTTGAGGGAGTAACACTTTTTTTTTTTTGTATGATGGTAGTTTTTTTCATTTTGACATTGCCTAAGAAAGGCTCTAAGGGGATAGATAAAGTTTTAGCCAATTTTCAAAAGCCCAAGAGGGACAGGTACAGAACATCCTTGGCAAAGTAAAGTCCTTTTTTGTGGATGACTTCTAAACTATACAGATCCTTAGATATGGATTTGAAAGCAGCACAACTGAAAGTGGTTGAAACTTTCTCAGCTGATGTAAGACTGTCATTTGGTCTTGATAAATGTGCAAAAGCAACCTTTAAAGCAGGAAACCTGCAGCACCAAGAAAATATGTCTGAGACAGGAATGTGATAAAAAGGAAGTTAAGCAGGAGGAAGTGTATAAATATTTGAGAACTGAAGGATCAGCAATAAGACATGAACAAATGTGAATAAAACTCAATAGAAATACTTTGGAGGACTAAAACAAATATTGAAAACTGCCTTGACATCTAGGAATAAAGTCCAAGCTATGGACCAATTTGCTCTTCCTGTTCTAACTTACAGTTTTGGGGATGATTGACTGGCCTAAACAGTTATTTGATTAGTTGGACAGGAAAACAAAAAAAAATGTTTTATGCTTATGAAATGATATAGAAAAAATCAGTGTATACCAAGCTTTTATATTCCTCATTTTGAAGGAAGTTTAGGGCTCCTCACAATTGATTACATGTATAGATCTGCAACTGTGGCACTGCACAGATATTTGCTGACCTCAACATATCTAAACATAATGAACATTTTAAAACATGAGAAGAAATGAGAGCTTGTGATCACTGCATCCAACCCAGACACTGCAGGAGCTCTGTCACAAGGGCTTCTTTCACTAAGAATTTTGTCTTTGTACAATGTAAACAAATTTAACTTGAAGAACCTTGTTGTGTATTAACTTCATCTAGTCAAATATGTGCCTGCCGGCTTTAACATCTCCCCAAAAGGATAGTCCTAGCACAAAAAAGGATCCCATACTAAGTTAGTCACTGTCTTTTTTTCTTGACCAGCAGATTACACTGTGTATTCCAGTTACTAAGTCTTCCTGGATAACAGGTTTCTGCAATCAGAAAATAAAAGAAAACATGTTCTGCTTTATACCTCTTTGTAAATGCTTTGTATTGGCTATAAACTGCTTACTCTCTGTTATAATCTGACCTGAGGATGGAAGTGTTACTGTAGGACAATGTATTGCTAATTATACAACGACCCCCCCCATTAATATTCAAAAACGTGCACGCTGATTGGTCAGCATGCATGTTGTAAATCAGAGTTATAGTAATGGAAAAAGGTCCGGTCGCCTGGACTTTTTCCATTACTATAACTCTTTTTTTTTTTACAGCAACGGAGAACGCAAGATCTCCATTGCTTCACATTGTCTCGCTATGTTAAATGAGTTTAACATAGCAAGACAGTTTGTAAAAAGCAACGAAGATCTTGCTTTCTCCGTTGCTTTTTTTAAAACTGTCTCACTATGTTAAATGGGTTTAACATAGTGAGATAGCTTTAAAAAAAGCAACAGAGATTCTCCGTTGCTTTTTATAAAGCTGTCTTGCTATGTTAAACCCATATAACATAGTGAAACAGTTTGTAAAAAGCAACGGAGATCTTGCTTTCTCCATTGCTTTTGCCCACAGCTCTGATGTACTGTGTAGGCATACGCATGCGCAGTACATCAGAACTACCGCAGAATACCAGACAGCTGCGGAAGGGCAGCAAGGAGGCATTATACAATGCCATTATTTAAGAAAAGCAATTATTTTTTTTCTTAAATTATGTCATTGTATAATAGCAATAACCCACTTCTGGGTGTGGGTAATGCTGGATTTACCCACGGTTGGCTTTGTTTGGCCACTCGGGCCGCCTCGTGACCAAACCACACCAACCGTGGGTAAATCCAGCATTACCCACACCCAGGCATGGGTTATTGCTATAATATCCCCTCACTATTCTCTCCTCTATCACTCAGTCATCAACTTCTTCACAGTGCAGGTATGTGTCATATGTTACTACATTTCTATTTGCTCTAAGACTGCAGTGTGTTGCATTTGTATCAAATTCATTCAAAACAGATAAGCTTTATGTATGTTAAGCCTGTGACCTTTAACAAGTATGCAATGTCAGTTTCTATTGTTTTGATATACACATTTAAATCTCTCTCTCTCTCTCTCTATATATATATATATATCATTACAATCATAAAATTCTTTTGATAGTGACACTGGTTAATCTCAAGAATGTTACTAAGTGATGGTTTTATAATGTGCTTATAAGTGAAGTGATATGCTATTATAACTTGTTCTGTACAGCTCTATATAAACACTGTATTACTGTGGTTCTCTATCAGTATACCTCCTACTAACCAACTTTCAGCTAACATTCATAAACTTTCTTAGCATCGCTCTATTCTTATAATTACCTCATGTCCTCTTGCTATGACTCGCTGTGGTCCTTGCTCCATCTCTTTTAATAAAATGTATTAACTTTATTGTCTCAATATAATATGACAGTTTAGTAGAGATTTTAGTTTTTCTTTCCTTTCAGAGCTTGTGGTCACTACACCTAATACTGCAGGAGCTGTGCCACAAGGGCCAATTCCCAAACATTTTCCCTGAGAATTTTGTCTTTTTACAATTTAAGTACATTTAACTTGAAGAACCTTGGTAAGTATTAACTCTGGGTCTATATCAGAACATCAAAGTTTTAAAACTTCGAATGTTCTAATATCGACCCGTTTTAATTGAACGCTCAAAATAGCGAAGCTGCAGAACACCAAATTATTTCCTAGGGAAAGAATTTGGTTGGCCGGTTCTGTGGCTTTGCTATTTTCAGTGCTGTGGTGGAGATTTACGGATCAGGTTCAGGTAAGTGTGCAGTTGTATGGTTGTTAGGATTAGGGCTCAGGTTAGGTGAGTTAGGGTTAGGGTGTAGGTTAGGTGAGTTAGGGTTAGGGCGTGGGTTAGGTGAATTAGGTTTAGGGGCAGGTAAAGTGAGTTAGGGTTAGGGCGTGGGTTAGGTGAGTGTGCGATAGTGACGGACCTTAGGGTTAGGGTTTGGGTTAAGGTAAGTGGATAGATAGTAGTGTATGTATAGTTTAGTGTAGGGTTAGTTGTAGGATTATAAGTGTATGTGTGTGTATTGATGTTTTTTAGGTGTGCTTGTGTTGTGTGTATGTATTTCGGAATAGCAAATTTTTTCCCAAGGAAAAAAATTGCTGTTCTGAATGTTTGATATTATGTGGTTTAGATATTTTAGGTTCAATGAAATAGTGTTAGCTATTTTCATTTTTTGATAACGTGATATAAACACTTAACTCTGACTAGTCAAATACTTGCCTACCTTTGCTGGAAATTGGATCCCTCCTCTTTAACGTTCTCATCAGCATCCTTCACACATCTATAGAACAGGCTTCCCTAGTACAGTATGCAGATGACTCCACACTCATTTGCACATTTGACAGTATGGCACACTTCCAAAAAAATTACCTTCTGAAACAGGGCTTTGTAAATTATAACTCATGCTCAAACCTAAAAAAAAAATATTTTTTTCCCAAAGTCTCTCTTTTATGAAAAAAACAAAAATTAAAGTACTCTCTCTCGATAATACAACAATTGGAATCACTTCTCATAGCAAATTATTAGGGATGATAGTGGATGATGATCTTAAATTTGACCTGCTTATACAAAAATGCATAACAAAAACTTCTCAAAACTAGGGATGCTTTATAGAGCAACTTTCTCACTAACACAACTAAAGCACTACTTAACTCTTTAACTTAACTCCTTAGCTTTATGATGTTTTTATCCTTACTAACCTTCACACATCAAAAACCCAAAACTAAACTTTCGGTAAATATTTCTTTCAGAACCTGTATACCATTAAAAGGCCTAAATTGATTAGAATCAGTTAGCATCAACTAACATATACACAGCTTCTTACCACCTATAAAATTACCCAGAATCTATCAGTTGTCCAGCACTAAATAACATTCAAAACAACTATAATCCCAGTTGGTCATTTTGATTCAATGACCACAACCTTCTGTCTGTCCACAAACCTATCAAATCTGCTGGGCATTGTCTATGCTCATACAACTTCTTCTTCCTTTTATACTAACTTCTAACCTTTAACTTCTCTATAAACTGACTAAAATATCTCTAACTATTAAATAAGTTCATAGTATGATAGGTTGATAGGCTGATACTAGGCTATTGGCCCGGAGGCCCTTATAAACCTAGCCATGAATTTTGCCCATGTTCCCACCAAGTCAGCACCTGTTTCCCCTGTCTAGCAGGGACACAGGTGAGATCCTAGGGGTGTAGCTTCGATTTCCTATCCAGTCATCCAAGTTCATCTTAAAGAGAGTTAGGGAGGTACTCTGCTTGACCCAGAGAGGGAGTCTATTCCACAGATGGGGGAGTCTTTGGGACACAAATCTATCCCACCAACAAGTTCTACTAATGTCACAGATCAGGTGGAGGCCTTGTCTGCGGATTGCGTGAGTGGAGTTTGACTTGCAGATATGCAGCAACTCCATCACGACTGGGTCTGAGATGGCCTTGTATGCCAGACACAGGTCACCTCTGAGCAGTTTGTACAAGACTGAGTAGAGGGTCAGAGCTTTTAGCCTATCTGTATAGGATAGGTGTTTGAGACCCTGGATTTTCCTGGTCAGAAACCTCTTTGGTCTCTTCAGCTGCTGCATGTGTTTGGCAAGGTACATGCCAAAGGGGACATTGTACTCGATAATGGGTCTGATAAGGGAGGAGTACAGGGATGTTATGACCTCCTTGTGCCCGGATGAAATATCCTTATTTATGAGGTGGGCCATGTATAAAGCTTTCTGTACAATGGAGGCAACAAGGCGGTCAAAAGTCCGGTTGCTATCAACCTGGGTGCCCAAGTCCCTCATGACTGACTGCATGCTTAGTGCATTGTTATTAATGTGATAATTAGTGGGGACACCATTTTCCCCAAAGGGAATAATGATGCATTTCTTGGCATTCAGTTTGAGGCCATGCTTCTGGCACCAGTCATTAGTTTGGGTCCTCTTGGAGGATGTTCACATCACTACAGGAATTTAAGACAGCACCCCGCTTGCAGTCACCTGCAAACTTGGCCAGCCACAGACCACTGGTTTTGACTTGGACCTCAGAAAAGTATATCCCAAACAGTAGAGGCCCCAAGACTGATCCTTGGTGTACACTGCTCATTAAGGGTCCACTACTAGATGTGGCTTCTCCTATTTTGACTGAGTGGGTTCTATCAGTGAGCCAGTTAGCTACCTATTTGGTAACATACTGGTTGATGCCTAGCTGAGCAAGTTAATCTATTATATCTGAGTGGGGAATATTGTCGAAGGCTTTGGCTAGATCAAGGTAGGTGGTGTACACCATCTTCCTCTTGTCTATGGCTTTGGTGACTGTTTCAAAGAAGTCAACCAAGTTTAACAGGCATGATCTTCCTTTGACAAAAAAACAAACTGTGAGGGGTCAAGCGTTTGAAGATTGCCAATGTCCTTGTTTATAAGGTCCATGATAATGCGTTCCATGGCCTTTCAGATCAGGCTAGTTAGGCTTATGTGCCTATAATTGCTTGGGTCAGTGGATGCTCCATGTTCGTGTAGTGGGATGACAGTGGCTGTCCTCCATTCAGCTGGGATGAAGCCAGTGTTCAGGCTTTGGTTGAATAGGGTGCCTAATGGGGCTCAGAGCGCATGCCTGAGTTCATGTAGGACACAGCCGTGGATGTTGTCAAGTCCCATGAAGAGTGTTTGTTTTGCCTTTGGGGAGGGCATTAAAACCTGGTCTCTGGTGATAAGGGGAGGGGTAAGGTTCTGGGGATGTCCTGGTTTACTGATGGGGAGATGGGTGTGTGTGAAGTTTTCACTGAATCTGTCTGCCAGCAGGTTGGCTATATCTACGGCTTTTGTGTATGTGGTGTTCTTGACCACCAATTCAGAGCAGATTTGGGTGTTACCTTTGAGATTGTAGACACATGTAAAGAAGGCCTTGTGATTATCCTTAGTGGATTTGGCCAATATGGACTCAAAGTTAGCCTTAAAGGATTTCACCAATGACCTTACTTGCTTGTTCAGACAATGGAAGGATTGCTTCCAACTTGGTACCTGCTCCTTCTTGGTCCTGGACAGCATTTTTTCCTTTTATTATAGAGTCTGTTTATTGCTGCTGTCCACCAGACAGGTTTACTCTTCCTAGAGGAAGATGATTTGGTCCTGTCAGGTATTGCTGAGTCCATACAGCTATGTAGGTACTCATATAGTTTTTTGGTGTAGGCTTGGACATTAGTGCTAGTTTCAACTGAAGAGAACATGGCTGTGAAGTTGCTTATACCTGTTCTCAGGAGATTGTAGTCTGCTTTGGAAAAGTTTTTTTTGTTTGACCCTGACAAAGGGGGATTTAGGGGAGATGGTGACTTCGAAAGTGATCGCTTTATGGTCAGATCTTACCAAGGAAGATGACACTGTAAGGGTGCTACAGTGACTACTCATGTTGATTAATACCAGGTCCATGATATTTTTACCTGTCATGGGGATATTGACCAACTGATCTAATGCATTGACATTGATGAAGTCAAGGAATCTGAGCATTCATATTTGGACTAGAACAGGTCTTCCACTCTATGGTTGGGTAGTTAAAGTCACCCAGGATCAGGATAGAAGGTTGAATCTTGATGGATTTAAGTAAGTCCAGATAGGTGGAGTGGGCATCCTGAGTCATGGTTGGGGGTCTGTAGCTAGCAATGATTTGAGTGGGTGTTTTGTCAACAGTTAACTGCACTTGGAGTGTCTCCCATGCATCATACTGTTTGACCAGCCTGGAGGTATGTATGTCTTTGATAAATATTGAAAGCCCTCCTCCTTTGGCATTGTAGCCCTCCATTTGGGGACTGAAAGTATGGTAAGATGAGTAACTCTCCACATCTTTGAACCAGGTTTCAGTGACTGCACAAATATCAGCATCCTCCAGGGTGAGGAATGCTTGCACTGAGTACAGTTTCATGCTAAGACTCTTAGCTTTTAGCAGCCCAACCTTTAAATTTCATTTAGAAGAATTTTTTACATTGGTAATTTTGTGCTCATGACTTTGCATAAAAAGGCACTATGGGGGAGGCAAGAGCCTTTGACAGAAATCTATAGCCTAGGGGAGAGAGATAAAGGTCATCTCTGGCAAAGCACTGTGGTCTGTCAGTCATGTCCTCCCAGGCTGTCAAGTACTGCATCCCCTTGGAATGACACCAGAGACTAAGCCAGTTGTTAAAGTCAGTCATTTTCTGTTTGTATTGAGACATCATTCTGGGTGATGGTAGGATGTTGCTTAAGGCTAGGGATATACCTGCCTGGGACACATACTCAATGAGCTCGATCGTGTCTCTCTTCATATAGTTCAGAAAGGTACATCTCAAGTCATTCACAAAATATGGACCATGACAGAGACATAAGAGACTTGAGTGCATGCATGATAAGGCAGATTCTAGCACCTGACAAGCAAGTTACTGTGACTTTCTCCTTATCTAGCTTGGTGAGGGACACATATGTGTCCTATGACTAGTATGTTGGGTTTGTGGTTGGGCATATACCTTGTATCTATTCTTTACCAATGTTTTCATATTATATCTAATTTTGTATAATTATTTAAACTGTAGCTGTTTTTTGTATTATTTTAAAAAAAACTGTAAGATTATTGTTCTTAAATTGCTTTGTAATACTTTGGGGCTTTTCTGCCCAGGTCTACACTGAAAGAAGTAGACAAGCATTAGACAGTAAATGAATATGCCCAAAAAAAACAAAATAAATTAAAGGAGAAAGGTCAGAGGAGAAGAAAAGAAACATAGAAAAGGCATAAATATTGCAGAAACTACAGAGATCTCCTGAAATCACTTTATGTTGATCAGGATTTGACGCTGGAATGGTTAAGCAAAAGTGGAAAATGGTGGCCAAGGACAGTGGACTACAGACATGTTGTTTTACAAAGTCCATTGAACATGTGGGAGAAACAGACAAATGCTGGTTCTATAAAAAATAATTGGAAAGAGTCAGACTTGCTGCTGAGTGTGATACACTTTTGACAGAGTCTGTATAATGAAAGACACAACAATGTGGCAGGAATCTTTCATTCGGATTTGTACAAACATTACAATACTGAAGTAGTTGGGAAGTATTGGAAGCCATCTTCAAAATAGCAACCAAATGCAATCTACAATGTTAAAGAAACAGAGACCAAGCATTGTAGGGAGTGATGATGTTTTAGCACATGGGATCACCAGTTACCAACACCTCAAAAAATACATGCGAGAAAACCAGATATAGTAGAACAGAAAAAAAAAGACAAAAGTAACATTGATAATTGGAATTGCATCATACAGTAATTACAGTGTTTTACATATATAGAGAGGAACACACACAAAGTCATAAAATACCAGGATTTCCAGGCAGACATGAGAGCAATGTGGAAGAAAGATACCCAGGCATCTCCAATAGTAGCAAGAACAACATACACCTTTTGATTTTCCATATAAAAAACACACGCAAAGCACATATATCTATCTATATATATATATATATATATATATATATATATATATATATATATATATATATTTATGTATGAATGTTTCAAACTACCGTGCTTCAAACATTGAAAATGCAAAACTGCTTTTTCCTGTTTTATGTTATCACTTCACTGTATTAAATAAAACTTTTTCTTACTACCTCCTCTATTAGAGAAGTCCTGTGAACCTGCAAAAATCCTTGAAAAACTCTTAGTTTGTCAAGTCTTACAGTGTAAGCCTAAGTAGAAGCCTATGCCATACTACTTAATATACCTATATCCTAAACTTACAGTCTCGGCACTGTGGTCTTAAGTTGGCATAAGGACCCCATCTAGATTCAGCTTCAGCATGTATTTAGTTCTCTATTTCTGATCTGGGTAGTTTCCCAGCCCATTTCCAATAGTTGGGCCTTCTCATGATAACAAAATAATCTGTTTCTACCTTCTGAAAGTCATAATCAGACAGAGAAAAGATCTCAGTTGCACCCAAAATACCATCTTATTTATGTATGCTAACCCTAGCCCTAACTCTAACTCTAACCCTAACCCTAACCCTAACCCTAACCCTAACCGTAACCCTAACCCTAACCCTACACATTACATTAGTAAAAACCCTTTCCCTATCAGTACTACTATCAAGAAGACACTTGCTCTCAGTGTTTTAGCTATGGATTGTGATATTAGACAGTTTTAGTTGGACAGAATTAATCAATGTTTTGGGATTTGATATTTCTAGTATTCAGTGCTTTATGCATTGTCTTTTTTTTCATTCATTTGAGGTTCTCTCCTCTGTGCATGACATGCATTTATATGTATCTGTGCATGACTTATGCATTTATATGTGTCTGTGCAAGACGTATGCATTTATATGTATCTATCTGTCTCTGTCTAAACATACTTCTGTGCATATATATATATATATATATATATATATATATATACACACACACACACACACACACACACACACACACACACACACACACACACACACACACGCACACATACATATATACATACGTACACACACACACACACACACACACACACACACACACACACACACACACACACACACACACCACACACACGCATGCGCGCACGCACGAGCGTGCATAGCTATATACTGCTTTTCAAAACTACACATAAATAAATTAGTTTATAATAAGTCACAGCTTTAATCCTCTGTGCTAACATCCTGAAATACCTTAAACTCTAGCCAAGAATTGGGTTTCCGTGTATGCAAAACAGCAAATAAATCTTCTTTCATATAAGAAAAGAGGTAATAATTGTCACTGGATAAAGCATAATCATTTGCTATTTGGCAACCTCACTCCCTTGTCATTCTGTATACCTGCAAATTATTGTGGGTTCCAATCTAAAATAACTGTTTATCACTGCAAACTCCACTAGCAATGTTATGTGATTACTTTAAGGATTATTACAGAGCAACCTTCACAGCTTCTAAGCCACTTTGATGTCTAATGCATTCAAAAAGATCTTCATATCATGACTCAGGCAAAATATTCTTTTCCTCCACTCACTGTGTTTTAACTTCAAAATCAATCACAATTATCCAAAATAAAAAAAAAAAATCAATGTCTTACCATAGCAGGTACAAAATCTTATTTGAGGGCTTGCCCAGATGATTCAAAACATTCCCTGTTCCTGCAACAATTGGCTCATCATGTTCATCATAAAGGTTAACATTATGTAACTTTATTGTGGTTGTCTTGAAGGCTAGCTTGTTGAAACAAAAAAACAAGTTCAAAGTGTTAGAATTCATAAAAGATAGTAGTTGATGACCAATATGTCTTTTGGCTAGAAATTATTTGAACAGGAAAGATAAGCTAATGGTATTAAAAAGTATGATACTGTTACAGAGACCACTCCATCTTAGCAATGATTTTAAGCAGTGGCTTTTGTATAAGAACAAAAATTATATTAAAATATCAGACTTATCAACCAGTGGGTTTAAATGTAGATATTCATTTAAGTGTTTTTATGAATGTTATGAGTCAAATCTTAATGACAGAAAATATATATTCTCTATTTAATAGGAGAATGGTGATCAATTGTTTAATAGCTGTATGCATTAATTAAGCAACATTTCTTACTGTGGTTATCATAAGTTGCTTGGAAACTGTATACGTTTTAGTTGATCTAAAAATGGTAAATGGTAAGGCCCATTAGCAGTCATTTATAACTGCATCTGAAATTTCCAAAGTGAAATCCAAATCCCATTGTCCTCATATATGTAACTTGTCTGGTCACACCAGGACTGTGCAATATATATTTAGCCAGACAGACAATTCCAGTCGTGACCCTGTCTCAATTCTGAAGGTCTACAACTAACTCATAAATGGATATATCTGTGCTATGAATATTGACACAGCATTTAAGTCATACTGCTTTGCTGTATCATGGAAAGTATAACATTGTGTCCAAAGTGGCCTGTCAGTGTAACAGACTCAAAACTAATGTCATACACCAGCAACTTGTGTCACTGCACAAAAATCTTGAGCTGTGAACCCAAAGAATGTAATAGCAACTGCTTACACAGAAAGAGCAACTGTCTGGTGTTAGCCACACAATTAACTTACATCATATTCACACTGCACTGAATTGTTTTGTAGACTTACCCCCCTTACACTAGTCAAATGCTGCATCCATTTGTTGTAGCAATGTGTTGCTTTGAGGAGGAGGTATCTCCATCTCTTTGTCCGTTTATCAGATTTCTGCTGATCATCTTGATTGGTGCAGCGCTTACAATATCCCTCACTTTTTCAGTGTGATCCATGCCTACAACAATTGTGAAATTCACATTTTTACTTCTTTCCGCTCATTTTTCTTCAGGTCAGTTTAGGGCATAGCTGCAACAGTTATTACTGTGTTCTGAAAACTGGTCATTTCCTTTACAGTTGCCGCCAACATCCTGAAATGCACTTCTTTTAAACAAACAATCACAGGAAGAATATCTACATTTCTCCACCATTTTAACAAAAGTATAACTAGCAAGTCTGATATTCACCCATCTACAACTGCACATTGTTGTCTGGGATTTGGGCTAAAAAAATATGTCAAAAACAACTCATGGAGTCAGATTTGGTAACCTTCTTAGAAAATTGCGAAGTAATAAAAGGAGCCATGTTCCTAACAAAGACAAGGTTTGTTAGTCTACTTTATTAGTGTAACTGCCGTCATTTCAAAACAGAGTGACCATACTTGTGTTCAGCTTTAGTACTAGACTGTTCATCCATTCTGAAGATGATCAAAGGCCAGTATTTAATATATGGAAGTCTACATCAGATTATGTTGTTTACATGATTCAAGCAGTATACAGAACTGAAAGAAATGAAATAATTTTTTCTGCAAATCTCTGCAAATGCCCATAGAAATTGTTAAATAAGTATTCTCCTTGTTAAATAAGATACTGCTTGTTTATCTGATGTATTTATATATATATATATATTCATAGGTTAGTACTAAGCTAACTGCCCCTGCGAGCCATTTTAAGCCTAGCCAAGTATCCCTTGTGAGACTCAAACCCTGCACCTTGTGTTTGTAAGGTAAACACTTTAACCATTAGGCCACCCTCCCAACACCCCCAGGGTAGTCCAAATGGGTTGTGACAGCCCCATTTCAGTGGAGGCCTGGGAAGAAAAGCTGCAGTCACAATGCAGACAATTTTATACAATAGAGAAAAAGTGTATGTAAAGCTACAATATGTATGTACAATAACTGAAAGACACTTTCTAGTGTAAAACGTTACATATTAATACAAGATTATTGGCATATGCATACAAGTTTAAATGTTAAATTACACTTTTACATTTATGAGCAGGAGAAATAGGAGAGAGAAGTGTGGGATATATGAGCAGAAAGCAGAGATGAGGTGAGGAAAAGTAAATACTGTCCATATTTTTAGGTGATGTGATGCCCCTCCTCTGGGCCAGTAATCCAAGAGCCTCAATCCTTACCACTGACACCTGTGATGGATGTCATATATTGGTGAGCAGTGGTGTGGATATTAACTGAATGCCTGTAGCCTGTAGGCAATTGTCACTGAAGGTGTGTGTAATCTCTGCAGCCACAAGGTAAACATACAGACTTTCATTTTCATGATTAGTTTTGTTTAGTCAGGGAAAGCAGGCAAAGATGTTAGTAGAGGATTATGGTAAGCTGACAAAGAACCAGTTGGTCAAGGTGTGCAAAGCCAAAGGGCTGGTGCATCCCATCCTGACTAAAGAGTAAATGATTTCAGCCTTAGCTGCAGCTGTAGCCCAGAGCAGCAACCAGAAGGATAACCAGTGAGGTGATGGCGATTTACAGCTCTCAGAAACATGACAGTTTACCTTTTCCTCAGAGTACTTAAAAAGCCATCTGGAGTTAAAGAGATTTGAACTGGAGGGCAAACTTTTGGAATTAGACTCAGCAGAGAGACTGACAGGCAAACCGCATAGCATTAGAATCAGCATTTAGAATGCATCATTTGGAGGCTGAAGAAAATGAGAAGCAGAGTCATCATGAGTGCGGAATGTTGACTCTTCATCTGGGTCATGTAGATAATGGAGAAGGGACTCATCAAACCCCAGAAGCAGTAAAGGTCAGTAAATGTCTTCCACAGTTTACAGAGGGTGATCATTTTGATAGTTTGGTTCATATATTTGAGACAGTATGTAAACAGTATAATGTTGACCAAGGGCTTTGGGTATGGTTCCTGACCCCCTTACTCCATGGTAAAGCTATAACTGCTGTTTCTAAATTGTCTGATGCTGATTGTTTAAATTATGATAAAGTTAAATGTTTGTTGGAATGTTTTAAGTTAACACCTAAAGCTTACAGAAAAAAGTTTTGTGAGCATAGACACAAGGCAGATGAAAGTGTATGTGATTATATTGCTGAGTTATGCAGTTATTTTCATAGTTGGGTGAGTGGGTGTCAGGTCACCGCTTTTTGAAAGGCTGGCAGACCTTTTGATGAGGGAATAAGCCCTTAGCACTTTGCCTCAGGACATGAGAATCTTAATGGCACATCGGGAGTGTAACTCTGCAGATGAGCTGGAAAAAAGCAGTACCTCTACTTAGAAAGTAGGACATTAGTGCACAAGAAGAGGATACCCAGTGCAGCACATGGATATAAGGGAACCCATGGTGGGAAGCCTAAACTGGTACCTCTACTTAGCAAGCATGACATCAGTGCACAAGAAGGAGAGATCCAGTGCAGCATATGGATATAAGGGAACCCATGGTGGGTAGCATAAACCACCCCAACAGAGTACACCAGTAACAGGGGAAGAGACTAGCTGAGGTACACTGCCAGGATCAATAGTTAGATGTTTTAAATGTAACCAGTGGAACCATGTAGAACACAGACGTCCATGGAAGCAATGTGGGTAACATAAGTTGGGGGGGCCAGCAAGTGGGAATAACAGTATGCCAGTGGTAAGTTGTCTGGAGACAACAGGGGTACCAAACTATTACAAAAGTTTATATCCAATCTTAGTGGATGGGAAACAGGCCACTGCTGAGAGAGATACAACCTCTGATATAATCAATGTGAAGCCTGCAGTGGTTAAAGAACAGCAGTACTTGGTTGGGCAGTCCACTCCTGTCAGAGCTTTATGAGGGAACCCATTCCAAATGCCTTTGGCCAGGTTTACCTTGATAGGTTTGGTGGAAAAGGAATCAAGCAGGTGGGTGTATTTGAGGATATCCCTGCAGATGCCCCGATAGGGAATGATTTTGATAATGCAGTACCTTGTCTGCATGAAGTTACATGCAGTCAGGCTTGGAGACAGGCATGTGGGTCTGGTAGCCTAGGGGAGACTCAGACAGACCCCACAACTGAAGCCAAGGCTCGTGAGGTGGCTATTTCAGGGCTGGAGTTACCCTGCAGCAATGAGCCTGAAGGTGAGCCACAGCTGCTGGTATGTGCTGATGTTAGACAAAATGACTGCAAGGACAGAGGTGAGTGGCAGTACCCAAGCTGACAGTGAGCACTGTTGTCAGAGGATACCAGACTTTCTGTGGAAGGGGAGCTTGGAAGGGTCACAAAGGTAGCGTTGATACAGGCTGAGCTCTCGGACCCTACACTAAGAGGCTTGAGGGAGGTAGCTAGGGAGGCACCCGATTCTCAAGGAAAATGGGAGTTTGTATATGGGAACAAAGGGTTAATATATACAGAATGGACCCCTAAGGAGGGCTAGAAGGTGAGTTAATACAGCAGCTAGTAGTGCCCAGAGTCTACCTTCTGGCACTTCTAGCCATAGCCTATGACATTCCTTTTGTTGGACATATTGGCATAAATCATACCAAGAGATGTATTATACAGAACTTTTATTTGCATAGGATTGCAGTGCCGAAAAGAAGGCAAGGCATAATACAAGGTGAAAGCTCCTTTGATGCCTTTGCCTGTGATTGAGGAGCCATTTCAGAGGATAGCTATGGATATTGTGGGACCTCTGAGTACCCTAAGTTCCACAGGGAAGAATCATATCCTGGTGGTAGTAGATTATGCTACTAGATACCCTGAGGTGTTGGTTCTGTCCTTCATCGAGGCAGTGAAGGTGGCAAACATTTTGTTAGAGATTATCCACAGAGTAGGTTTCCTTAGAGAAATATTGACTGACCGAGGTGCCAATTTCATGTCAGACTTGCTGGCTTGTCAGTGGGAATGCTGTGGGGTGAAGCACCTAAAGACCACCCCCTACCACTCCTAGATGAATGGTCTTGTGGAGAAGTTAACCTCTACACTAAAGACCATTGTGTGGGCATCTGCAGACCAGTTTAAGATAGAGTGGGACAGATATTTACCCCATCTGGTGTTTGTATACAGATAGAGGTACATCAGGAATCCACAATTTTTTTCACCCTTTGAGTTGCTGTATGGGCATATGGTGAGGGGGCCTTTAGGGTCGATCTGTGATGTGTGGGAGGGAGTGTTTATCTCACAAGGAGTCTGTTGGGGGATATGTTCTATACCTCAGGCTAAAGCTTAGGGAGCTCATGGGCTTGGCCCAGGAAAACATGACATGAGCCCAACAACAGAAAAAGGTCTGGTATGACAGAAATGTTCAAGCCTGAGAGTATGTTGTGGGACAGCAGGTTATGGTGTTCATTCCTGTCAGACAGAATAATCTGCAGACAGCTTGGGAGGGACCCTGCATAGTGGTAACGGAGGTCAGTGATGTTAACTACATGGTAAACCTGCTAGGCAGGAGGCAGGGGCACAAACTGTACCATGTTAATGTGATGAAGCCTTACCACGATAAGGAGGCCCTGGTGCTGAATATTTGCAGTGGATGGCAGGAGGAGTCTGAGGAGGATCTGGTGACTTATCTCCTCAGTTAGGCTTGGACTGATACCTCAGTGGAGGGGTTAGCAATGTCCCAGTGGCTATCCTCTATACAAGTTCAAGAAATTTGAGCAGTGTTACAGGAATTTGGAGGCATGTTCACTGGAAACCTGGGTGCACCCACCTGGTGCAGCACTATGTGGATACAGGACCCAAAGGCTTATCAAGCAGACCCCTTACAGGGTATGTGAGCAAGCCAGACTCTGAGGGTGGAGATACAGCAAATGTTGGAACTGGGGTTAATCCAGGAATCCAGCAGTCCCTGAGCCTTCCCAGTGGTGCTGGTAGCAAATAAAAATATCAACACTAGGTTCTGTGTGGACTACAGAAAACTAAATAGTCACACAGAATCAGATGCTTACCCCATGCCTAGGACAGATGAAGGCTTAGAGAAGCTGGATGGGGATACGTATCTGACTACTATTGATCTGAGCAAGGGCTACAGGCAGGTGCCCTTGACTCCCACTGCTAGAGAGAGGTCAGTCTTTGTGACTTCTTTTGCATTATACGAGTTGATGAAAATGCCCTTTGGGATATAAAATACCCCAGCAAGCTTCTAGACTCAGGTAGAGGATATCCTAGCAGAAGCAGGGGATTATGTCCTTGCTTCCTTGGATGATATTGCTATATTTAGCCATTGCTGGCAAGAGCACCTTTAGCATGTCAGGGAGTTCCTGGTCATTCTGCAAAGGTCAGGGTGGACCATTAAGCCCAGTAAGTGTTAGGTGGGTATAGCAGAGTTCTCCTACCTGGAAAATAGAGTGGGGAGTTGTAATATCAAGCCAGAACCTGCCAAAGTCGAAGCTATTCAGGTGTGGCCTGTCCCTGCTACCAAAAAGCAGGTGAAGGCATTCTTGGGGACAGCAGGGTACTATAGAAGGTTCATTCCCAATTATAGTACAATACCTGCTCCCCCCACAGACCTGATGAGGTACAGGTGGACCCCAGCCTGTGAGCAGGCATTCCAAAATTTTAAAGGGGACCCCCCTGTGTTAGCCAGTCCAGATTCCAGCAAATAATTTGTTGTGCAGTGGATGCTTCAAACCATGGGGTGAGAAGCTATACTTAGCCAGGTTTCCTCAGAGGGAAAAGAGCAGCCAGTTGTATAGCTTAACTGTAGACTTCAACCTATGGTGGAATGTTATGCAGCAGTAGAAAAAGAATGTCTAACCATAATATGGTCACTGCAGAAACGTCAACATTATCTGTATGGAAGGAATTTCACTGTAGTCACAGACCACAATCCCTTAACATGGCTACATCAAGCCAGCCACCAAAATGCCAAGTTTTTAAGGTGGAGTCTGGGACTGCAGGCCAATGATATGACAATGCAGCACTTTAGTAGGGTCAGCAATGCCAATACAGATGGGCTCTCAAGACAGGGTATGGGTTAATGTGTTCCCAGACAGGCTTATGTCATTCAAGCCATATTTCTCAAGGGTCACTTGAAAAACTAGCTTGAATCTTCAATGGGGGGGGGTGATGATGTGAGGTATTGCCAGCTATGCCAGGAAAAGTAGGGCAGTGGAGTTTTGCAAAGGATTATATGTCATTTATATATCAAATGTATTTGTACAGATTCTTGAGCTGAATATATATTTGTAAAGCTGCTTATGTTAAAAATGTACCAACAATGGGTCCTGCTGGGTGGAAAAGTAATGCACATTATGTCAGACTCTACTGTAACTGTTGAAATAAATACGTTGTAACAGAGGATAGTGGAAGAGAAGAGGTTAATCTCAGTCCAGCTAACTTTGAAAAAAAATAGTCTGAAATTAAATTACCTAGTTTATGCCACAAAGATTGCATCTTAAAGGTTCTGACTGTAGCCAGAGACAAAAGTCTCTGAAAACCAGGACTAAAAATCCCACTGTATTGTCCTTAGGGGGTGAAATAATTGCTACCCTGGAAGGATGGAAGCTTTTGAAATGGTTTTATAGGTTCCAAATGCTATGACACATCTTAGGAAAGCTGTATCTGTGTGTATGGTGACATATGTGCTAGATTCTGGTTCAGTTTCTAGTAAAGGAGGTAGTGTAGGAACCAGAAGTCAGATGACCAGATGTATGTGATGTCATTCTGTAATACAGCACTAAAATGAAGTTTTAATACTAGATAAGACAGAAGTCTTAGGGCAGTCTGTTTTTGAATCCTGACAAAGAATGACTACTCACCTACATCATGAACGAGGGGACAGTAATTCTTTAGGGCAGTCAGGAAAATATAGTGAGATTAGTTCAGCATTGTTTTCTGTATCTGTGTGAACCTTTCCATCTGTGTTATTTTTAATATTTCCTGAGTCTAAAAGTCTGGTGTTTATTGTAAATAGATATTTAGTATTTTCATGTTCTTTTATTATTTATTATTAAATATATTTAAACTTTTCATTGTGGCTGGTCTTTTAGAGAATATTTTAAATTTGGAAAGTACTTATATTTATTTGGTAACATTGTGGCCGCTTCTGAAAGCTTTGCTGTATTGGCCAAACACTGCAATTTGTATTAGCATTAATTTTACTCAGAATAATTGGGTATCCTTGTAACAGCCTTAGAGTAGCTGGCTTTGGAGTGTTCTGGTGGCAGTATCTACCTTATAGTCTGGGTAGAGGGGAGCATAGCTGGTAAATCTGTGTGAGCCTTTCTCAGGTGTGTGTGCATGTTTGAAAATCAAATCTCAAAGAGTGTGTGTGTCAGCTACTTGGAGCAGGGTCATAAAGCACTGGTCTTACAGAGAGGGTGATGGCAGACTTGGCTTGGAACACTTGGCTATGGACTCAGCTCTACAGCTTTGGTCAGTATGGAGTCTTATTTGGAGCCTGGAGAGAGGAAACCAAGCTGCAGGATGTGAGTGTGTTCCGTGCGTGCTCTTAAGGGGAAATTGTTCTTGGTGCAGAGAGCTGAATCTGGAAGTACTGTGTGTATCTATTTTTGTTCCAAGTGAGCATCCTTCATCAGTGCCAGTAGTGATGATTGAGACTCCTTGATTACTGGCTCAGAAGAGGGGAGTCACTGGTGATACAGAGAAAAATAAAGCTGTAGCAAAGTTAAGGTAGAAATAGAAGGTGGTGAGTATGAGTTGAATTTTGCTGGAGGGGAAAACTTGTCAGGTGGGTATGGAAAGACAGTGGAAAAGGGCAGTAAGGGCAAAGGTATGGAAGACAGTAGGAAATATACATTGAGAATTTGCTTTATTGAGGTGTATGAGGTGATGAAGGTGTGTAAAGGCCAGGGCAGTCTAGACAGTGAGGTGCAAGAGTATAGCCAAATGTTTTTAAAGTGTTGATTTAGCAAAATGTTATAATATATAATCAAAATGCTTTGTATTTGCAGTATCTATTGCACATTTCTGGAAGACATCCAAGAAATCTATAGGTAAATAAGCACTGTCAACTTTACTGTATCATTTTTGCAGGTTACTCTGTTTGTTTAAGTACAAATAGGTCAGCATTATGGTCACTGTAAATAATATGCTTCTTCAGTATTTACAATTTGCAATGCATTTCTATTTGTTTCCATTTTATTGCATTCAGTATGACCTCATCATCATCATATCCTTTAAGAACTACTGTATATTGTAGATGATCTGAAAGATTTCAGCCACCAGTACAGTTTATTTCCTACTCATGCATGACAACTTATTTTTGTTATCATAAGCATTTAAGTGGTTCATCGCTATCTTCAGCACCCCCACTGCTCAGTTCTATTTGTCTTTTTATTGTTTTCATTGTTAGACTGCACATAATTCTAAAAATTAAGGTACAAATATTATTGCTGTCACACAATCTGGAATTAAACAGTTGCATGGCTCTATTTGCCCCTCCATGACTGGAAGTAAGCAAGAAGATAAACACTACTGACCTGCTTGTTTCACCTCACTGCCAGTTAAAGTCATGGCATCACTGCTGAAGGAAGACCTATTATGATACATTTCAGAGCAAATGAGGCATCAGGAATGTAATACGTGTTCAAATAAATTATATTTATTATTCAGAAATTTTTCTGTCTTCATCTATGGTATACACATCTTCACTAAGAATCAATTTTAAAGTTAAAATAGCTGTTCACATTTTTGAGTAAGATATTGGATGTTGAAGGGCTAATGCTAAGTTTTCCATAATATGATCTTTTTAAACATCAGCACCATTGCAAAATTCTGATATATATATAATTTATGATTTTTTTCTTTTGTGCATTTATTTCTAAGTTAGCAACATCAGCATCTTGCCTTGACCATACTTCGTAAACTGTCGAGCAGATCAACAGTATAATAGCAGCAATTCTTAGAATACTTTCTGCTACTTTATACACCTTAAGGACCTGTATGCAAGATCCTGCTTTCTCATTATTTCTCAACCCCTCCCCACGTCATCAACAATTCTTGCAACTTTAAATAGTAACTTTCTGCTTTTATGTATATTAGCCTTAAATCTAAAATAGCTATAAGCAAAGTACTGAATGTTATAAAGGAGATAAAAGGACTTGAGGTGGTATGTTTAGGAAAATGAATTGACAAATTACATATAATTAAATGGAATTTGTAAGAACAATACATGCAGAATAATGTTCAAGAGACTGAGTGAGTTTTAAGGGAAAGAAGAAACTGAACAATATAAAATATAAAAGGAAGCATTTCATAACATAATGCAATATACACAACTGTCACATTCCAGGTACACATTTATTGCTGAGTGTTCAGGTGCCATTTCTTTGTTATGATAAAAAATACATAGTCATTTTAGATAATCAATGTCTGATTTCTAACTCAAGACTTTTAGTTATAATGTAGTTACATTTTATTAGACTTACCTTGTATGTTTAAGCAACGACCACTACTGTATCTAACCAAAAATAACATATCATGGACACAACATGAATTTGACTAGGGCAGAGCACATACTCATCACTTCTGTCCTTTATAAACACTATTTATACCCATCTAAATCACAATTTCTCACAATTTCAATCTTTCTGGATCTTTTAAATCATTTGACAATGTCTCCCATGAATTGCTACTTATCAAACTCTCTGAACCATACCTAAGCATCTCAACTTTAAACTAGTACACAAGTTATCTATCCTGTGTGGCCAGTCCATTAAATGGAAAGATACTTTGCATTTTCTCACCAGTTCTGTGGGTGTCTCCAAGGATCCATTCTTGGCCTCCTTCTTTTTAATATATTCATTAACAAATTGCGCATAATTACTGACGATGGTTCCATGTTCAAATGGCAAACATCAGTATCTGCTCTGATCCACCAAGCTTGGAAATTCTCAATTGCAGTAAATACAAAAAAAAAATCTATGAACCTAACATCACTTCTAAAACTATTTTGACATCAACATTAACTCTAAAAAGTATGCTAGACTGGAATAGGTCCAACAAACAAAATGTACAGGTATAATCATAGATAGTAAACTACAATTTGATTCATATATCAACTACATCATCACAAAACCTACCTAAAACTAGTTGTCCTGTTCAAAATAAAACCTTATCGCACACCACAAGCACAAACCACCAGTCTGCTCATACTTCACTGCTTCTTTCTCTCTTGTATGCATCAGCCATCCTAACCAACATTAAAAAAACACTACTTAACAAACTCACAAAGTACTATAATAGCATAGCCATGTTTGTCACAAATTATCCAAACAAATTCCAGTACTGTCTTGTGCTCTAACAATAAAAATCATTGAACTATAAAATGCATTGACTTGTCAACAACTCAAACCAATCCAAAGCATTCTTTATAACCCTAGTAAATGCCCAGCAACCTTAACCCATCTGTGCAGGTGTATTCCAAGTTAACAACTACAGTCTGTATGCAAAATAAAATTATCCCTACTAAACCAATTAGTTGTTAGGATTCCAGCTTTTAGTTAACTCATATAACTATGGTATGGAATCCAGTTTTCAACACTTTCTGCATAAATACCATTCCTACATGGATATATGTAGCACCTGGCTTACAGGCATTAAAAATTCAAATTCAAATTCAAAGAAACTCACTCTGATGCCATTTTCTTACATAATACTTTATTTTATTCTTCACATTAAATTCCGGTTCATCCTATCCTCCCTTCCAGGGCCTGTAAATCTTTGGTACCCAGCACCTCAACTGTACCACATGTAGATATTGCAGAATAGTTTTCACAATTGTTGTTGTCCTAAGTAAAACTGTATTGCTATTACTGTAATATGTACTACTTGGTCTATTCATTAAGTCATGTATGTATTGTAAAATGTTTTTTTGATGTTATTCTTTTTCAAAATTTACAGTGCTTTTATGTATTTGTGATTTGTAATTTTACTGTTCTAAGGTACTTCCCTCCTCGTGACTCTGCTGAAAAGTGTGTTTTTTTTTTTGGCCCAGCCAACAAAAATAAAAAGTAAATATGTTGGTAAGTAAATAAATAAATAAGTATACAAGAGTATGTGTTCCTAATTTACCTATCCTTTTAATTATTTTATTTTCCATTCTTCTTTACATTTTTGTCTATATCAAAAACTTTTTATTTATATTTTCTTTACTTGCTTTGCGGCTTTCTTGCCTAGCTTCCTACAGACATTCAAATTATTCTGATCTCACAATTCCACTGCTCCTTGTCCTTCAGTCTTACTTCTCCTTTGCAGGGGACAGTGACATAGAATTTTACTCGGACAATAATCTCTCTTCCTGCTTGGCACAGGCATGCTCTCTTTTTATGGGCACCATACAGGGAATTAGGGTGGAACTACTGCACTTTGTAGAAGGAGAGTTGACATGATTCTGGACTTGCTATCTAGAATCCTACACTGGACCTGTGCAATACTGAGTAGCTGTAGACAAACATGTGGGCTTGGCATGGTGATTTCTTGCCTTCCTTCCATGTACCCTCTTACATGAGCACTGACTCATCTGGGCCCATGTGCTGTATCATCCTTTCTCTCACATTGCCTTCAAATGAGCCTGATAACAGCTTGGCAGTTCTTCTCACAAGCAATTCTTGAAATTTAGATAAAACTTCTAAATGAACAAAACTGGACAATTGTATCATGTATTTTGTTAAGCATCTCATTGTTAAAAATAAACTCTGTAAATTGGCTTTAACAGGATGAGCGTATCTCTTTGGAACTCAGTTATTTTGTTTATGTAACATACAAGTTTAATTCATTTGCAGAAAGCAACATGGAGACATAGTGTGATGTTCTATTTAATTATGTTAGTATCAATATTTGTTACTGTGTAGAATCAATTTCATGAATAATAGAAGCATAGTTTTATTACTACTATGTAATTTCATTTGATGTACGTCAAACTTAAATTTCTTTATTTCTGCAGAATACATAGCAATTGTTTCAGTATGAACATTTCAGTCCTGTTTATGTACTATGTAATTCCATGAAATAGCATCTAATTTCAAAATAATTGCTTTATTTTTGATATTTTGGATATAGTTTTTATGAAATAAGGAAACAGAATTGACTAAATATATTTAGGTCAATGGTGCAGAGGCATAAAGTAGTGACCCTCACCCAGATGACCAGTCAGCAACCAGTGGGCCAGGGACTGGAGAAGCTAGCAAGCAATACTGGGAATGGGCAGCCATTATTTACTGATTGGGAGGGGAGCAGCCTTCTGCAATGTTGGTATCTATGAGAGAGAGAGAGAGAGAGATACAGAGAGAGATAGACAGAGAGAGAGGGACAGAGAGATGAATAGAGAGAGAGGGAGGGAACTGTAACGGAGGGGCGGGGGGGTCCAGCCTTCTGCACTATTAGTATCTATGAAATATATAAATATATATATATATATATATATATATATATATATAGAGAGAGAGAGAGGAATATGGTCAGATAGAGGGAGAGAGGACGGAATAGAGAGAGCGAGGGGGCTGTAACAGAGGGGCAGGGATGTGAACTTGGTTGTCCTAAGCTGCATACTACTTAATCATTAACTGTGTTTGGAAACACACATGTTCACAAGGAATGCATAGCAGGTCCTTATATCTATATGTGTACATTCATAGGTTCTAAAGTAATTACTAGAATATTGATCCATGAAGATTGTTAGATGCCTAGCCATACATTCCCATGAAGTTTTTAACCCATATATTTTAAGTGCGAATAATCCAGAGATGAGCAGAATATTTATACATTGCCCCTATCCATCTAATTATTGGGAGTGAGATTAAGTTCAGAAAGCAGGAAAAAAAAAAAACGTCATGAGAGTCTGGGTGAAATCTGAGCTGTTACTGGTTCTCAGCCCAGTGTTGAGGGATATGTGGGTGTGGTCAAGGTGAAGGCTTGATGGGCTGCAGGCACAGGGCAGGCACAAATAACTGAAAAAAAATTACTTAAAACTTTTGCAATAAAGGCATTGGACAGAATATAGTTATACTGACTTTTTAACTGTGTTATACTTTTATAATATGCAGGATCAAGGGTTAGTCACCCACAAGGATTTGACATTCAGACTCCATGCGCAAAAGTGAGAAAAAGGGGTTGTGGATGGATGGATGGATAGAATGGATATGAGCAATATTAATTACCATACAAGTAGGTCATGAGACAGTTTATGCTGATATCCACCATCATGATGTACCGCATGCTTCTAGGATAGCTAAGCAAGTCAGGGCAGGGATAACGCTACAGAAACCTAGCCAATCATCAAGATTCTTCTTGAAGGAAGTGAGGGTGACAATCTTCTTAACATGCAACGGCAGTTTATTCCAGAAATGGGGTAAGCACTGGATGATAAATCAGTCCCTTAGCATGTTTTGTTTTTTTTTTTTTTACATTGATGAAGATTCAGATGTTCAATTCCAGTTTGTGTGGAGCTGTTTGTGTTGTGGAGATACAAAAGATCAAGGAAGGTTGGGTCCTGAATAGCAAAGAATACAAAACATTGAACAGGATACATAAATAATCTTTCTACAAATGCTAATTGCCAAACAAAAGTTAACTAGTGCAACAGACAATTTTTGATTCAGAGACATGGTAAAGCTCTGCACATGCAATACAATAAAAAAAAAAAAACATCATTAGCAGCTTATTACCATATCCTTGAGCTGGAAAATTTACAGTCAGACTTAACTGCGCTAGTGTTAGTCATACATGTCCACACATTGTGCTAGAATAACCATCCCCCCACACTACAGAGGCAAGCACTAATACAGACAGCCACACACAAATGTAGAGATGCCTTTCAAATAATCACATACCACACAAATACACACACACACACCCACACACACCCACACACACACACACACACACACACACACACACACACACACACACACACACACACACACACACACACACACGCGCACACACACACACGTACACATACCCACACACAAGCATACATACATTCAGCCACATTCATGCCCCTAAATATATGCACATCGATGTCCATACACATACACATACAGACTCACACACACCCTTATAACTGTACTTAACAGTATTTGGATTATGAGCCAAGGACAGTCCTAAAGGGAGGAATGGGCATATGCCATCAAACAATGGTGTACACTTTTTCTCCCTGCAAAAAAAAGTTAACATGGCAGAGAAGTCAGAATTCTTCTATTAAGTTAATGTGGCCACCATTTCTATGGGACAGCACATGCCTAATTAGCATTATCTGTTCCCCTGGACTGCTACATTTGCATAGTACTTCCATAATGAGACTATTCTTCGTGCTATAGTCTTAAACAGGAGATACAAGTTGTGATGACAGGAGATATTTACACCCATGCCAGAAGAAGTAGGGCAGTGGATGTGTAACGTATAGCAGCATAAGCTAGCTGGAGTTTTGAAAAGAATTGTATGTCATTTGTGTATCAAACTGATTTGTACAGATGCTTGGGTTTTGAAATGTATTTGTGGAGTTGCTTGTGTTAAAAATGTATCAACAGTGTACCCTGCTGGAAAGAAAATAAATGTACATGTATTATTGTAACTGAATTAAAGGTATATGTTTTAACAGAGAACACTGGAAGAGAAGAGGAAAGGTTAATCATAATCTAGCTGCAGCAAACTTTAAAAAAATAGCTAAAACTAAATTGGGCCATAAACATTGTATCTTATGGTTCTGATTGCAGCCAGAGATGAAATGTTTGTGATAAGCCAGGCTTAATAGCTCTGTAGGAGGAGTAGAAATGTTAAAACAGTGTTATGACTTCCAGGAGCAGCAGCAGATCTGCGCAAAGCTCTATCTGTGTGAATGGTTACACATAGGTGCTAAAATCTGACAGCTTATAACAATGGGGGTTGCAAGGGAACCAGAAGTTAGATGACCAGATGTATATGATGTAATTCTGTACAGAAATAATATTTTAATATTAGAGGAGACTGAAGTGCCAGGAGCACTATGTTTTTGAAACCTGACCAAGAAGGAAGACCACTCACCTACTTCATCTTGCCTTGCACGAGTAAGTGACCAAGGACTAGTACTCTTTAGATAAGTGAGGAAAATATAGTGAGAATAGTTGAGTATTGGTTTTCTGTAAGTGTGTGAATCTTTCCGGCTGTGTTCTTTTTAATATTTCCTGTGATTGAAACACTGGTGTTTATTGTAAATAGATATGTAGTATTTTACATGTTCTTTTATTATTTATTATTCATTGTGGCTGGTCCTTTTAGAAAATATTTAAGCTTTGAGAGTATTTGCATATATTTATTTGGTGATAACTGTGGCCACTTTTGAAAGCCTGGCTGTTTGGGCAACATTACCATTTGTACTAATATTAACTTCACTAAGCATAATTGGATACCCGTCTAAGAGCCTTATAGTAACTGACTGGTGTCAGTGAATCTACCTTACAGACTGGGCAAAGTTAGTAGAGCAGGTAATCTGTGCCAGCCTTTCCCAGGTGTGTGTGTGTGTGTGTGTGTGTGTGTGTGTGTGTGTGTGTGTGTGTGTGTGTGTGTGAAAATTACATCCCAAAGAGTGTGCATGTCAGCTACTTGGAGCAAGGATATGAAGCACTGGTTTCACAGAGAGGATGCAGAACACAGCTGTGCCAGTGGAGACCCTTACTGTGGACTCGGGGAGAACCAGATATTGAGAAATCCAGACCCCAGAATGACTGTGTTCCCTGTGTGCTCTTAAGTGAAATTGTGCTTGATGCAGACAGGTCTGCAGCTGTAAACACTAAGTGTATCCATTAGTATTCCAAGTGAATGCCCCTCTCTAGTGTCAGTGGTGAGGATTCAGGCTTCTTGATTACTTGCCCAGAGTGGGGACATCACACAAGTAACAAGAGAATGCTATGTGAATCAGAAAGGCATAGTGAGGTGGAAACTTTCTGACTTAAGGCTTCTGCATTATAAGCCTTTCTGAATCCTTCCCACAAATTTCCATACGAGACTATAATTAAATTGAAGATTTATTTACCAGGAAAGTCCAATTTGGAACGAGCCAATTTTCAGTGGAGGCCCAGGGAGAAATGCTCCAGACACATGTTTTTGTAACATGGAAGGAAACTGGAGCACCTGGAGGAAAACCACATGAACTCAGGGAGGACATGCAGACTCCACACAGAAGGTACCCAGCCAAGAATTGAATCGGAGAACCTCTTACTGTGAGGTGACAACGTTAACCGCTGCACCACTGGGCTGTCCAAGTGTGAATGTGTGTGTGTGCGTCTGTGTGTGTGTCAGTGTGTGTACTCCCACATATGTATGTGTGCATGAGTGAGTACATGTCTAGCTGGTCACCTGTGGGTATAAGAGAACTAGTATAGATTTATTATTGCAAGCCAGTCTTGGCACCCAGGATCAGACAAATAATCTTTTGAGTCAGTAACAACTGTGGCCTTTCTAGTATATGACGTGTCCTGCCAGGCACATACCAGAGGAGGGCATTGGTCTAAGTAGAGAAGAAGGCAAAGGGATGATAACTGCATTTTAATTTAGATTCGTTTTGATATCAGCTGTGCTAAACAGAATGGCTTCTTAACTTCTGATGTTACTTGTTGATCAGAGGGGGAGATAGCTGATGGCCAAGGTGCCAAGATCCCCCACTATTGTATCAGGTTGGATTGGGGTGCTGGCTATATTTTAAGTTAAAGACAAGAGTATTTATTTTTTAGCAAATGCGAGAATACTTTTTTTTTGCATCAAAATTTAGCTTTTTTCAGTATACCATTGGTTTGTAAGGATTATTTCTTTCTTTAGTGATAGCATATCAAAAGGTGATCCTATAATAAAGTACTCATCAACAGACTTTGCTAATCATTAATCTGGATTTATATTTTGGAGGACAGAGAAGGAGATGTCAGTAGGAGGTGTCCCAAACACTCTCCTGTGGTACTACAGTAGCTATTTCTTGCTAAATGAGGAGGCACTTGCTGTTTTAACTCTAAGGTTGTAAAACGTATGCACCAAATAATGTTTTGAGTACTGGTGTAATGAACACTTTTAATAACCATCAAACTTACCTTCACATGTGAAGACCTTTGGACATTTAGGCTGGTATTCATAGTCTGGGGCTTCACATTTTCATAGGGGTAAACTGCAAAGAGTGCTGCTATGTGGATATGCAAATCTCAGACTTTCAGCATGAATACAGAAATGTGGAAGAGTTGCTATAAGAACACCCGCTATTGCAAAAGCATAACATGCTTAATGCATAAGTGATTGGGGGGCAACTAATATGCTGATAAGAGGCCTTAGATGATTATGATTCCTACCATACATGTGTAATGAGGGAATCAGTGTACTAAGCATGTAAATAGCCTTGAATTTCTGGCAGTAAGCAGCAGTTTTCCAGGAGAATATCGTGATGTGAGGCAGAGATCAATTTGGTAAATGTTTCATTTTGGTGCTTGTGCATATCCGGATATTTTACTGAAGGGGTCACTTGGAGAAATGTTTTATTTTGATCCTTGTACATACTTGGACATACTCCTGAAGGCATTTCTGTGAGAAATAATTAATTTTTGTATCAGGGAAGTGCTTGTGCATACTTGGACAAACAGATTCTTGGAATGCAACTTTAATATCAAAGGTGCTTTCAATAAGGGATGTGCGTAATGTGCGGATGTCTGACTATGAACTGCAAAACCACCTCATTAGCATACACTGCATTGCAACATTTCTCATTGTATATCATTACTTTTAAGGGCTTTTTCATTAATGTAAATGGCCTCTATGAATCTCGCTTTTGCTACAGTCATTCTTAATCATCAACGATACCTCTTTCCCATTTGCGCAAGTGACTATAAATACCAGCCTTATTGTTTTACAACTTTAATCCTTGTTGTAAAACAAGAGAGATAGTCCTTGCCTATTGATAATGGAGCTAAACCATTTAACAAAGTCTTTCAATTTGTCTCATTTGATTTAACTGGCTTATTTGTGAAACTCCAAAGCACAATAACAACACCAGAAATCCACGAAACAAATGGAGACTCTCCGTCACTGCTATAATGAATATGCTTGCTGGCACTTACTCGAATAAGGCACAAGAGTTATATTGTCCACAAAGATGTTTATTCACCAACGAAGAAGCACAACAGCATTCACTAAACACACTATAGTAACAGTTAAGCGCTTTCATCCGCTAAATGCAGACTTCATCAGAACTACTGATAACACACAAAACAGTCCTTTTAAAATCTTTTTGGCGCCAATGAAATTACAAACTTTTAAAGTGACAGTGCTCACATTTACTAAAATGTACTAAACCATATTAGATACATCAGCATGTTTATGCTTTCAACCTTTTATGTACATTAAACTTTAATAAATTACTGAATTATCAATATTAATAAAATATTATTAAAAATGTTTTTTTTTTTTAAATAAATACATGTAAATAAATGAATAAATAAATAAATAGCTGAATGTTCCATAAACAAGCCTTACAATTTTATCAAATAAAAAAATAATATATATAAAACTGTTATAAAACTAATTCAATACTTATAAATATCAGAGCATCATAAGGAAGGGCTTTATAGAAATAAATTCATTAATACCCGGTTCATTAGTTGCATCTGTCAACACCTGCCAGGTACTTTCTTTTTTACTTAAAATTGCCTTAAAATTACCTCCCCTATTGGAGGATGTAACCTGGTCTATAATGGCAAAACTGAAACTGTGATTACTGCCTTTTTTCTCAATATGTTTATATAAGGCATTCTTTATATCATGTGTCCTTATTCTATACAAATGATCATATATTCTTTTTCTAAACTGTCTTTCAGTTTTGCCAATATAGTATGCAGGACACATGGAACAAACTGCTAAATAAATTATATTCTTTGTATTGCAATTTCCTCTTTTAAATTTTATATAAGTCCTATTTACATTTCCTAATCTAATTCCTTCACTCTCATTTATACAATAACATTGTTTACATGAACCACATTTCTTAGTGGCCTTCCTACAATTGTTTTTAAAGCTATCCTTTCGTCCTTTTTGTAATAAGTTCTTAATATTCATACCCATCTTGAAAACAAACCTGGGTATCTCACCCAGAATTTGTTTAATTTCCACTTCTAAAACTAAATTCTTCCAATATTTGCATATCATTTCCTTAACTTCATGTCAATGTGCAAATCCTACTACATGGGACATTTTCATTGTTTCTATTGATATTATTTAAATAGATAGAATTAACTTAATTATGGATATGATGGAAATTGTTTTAAATAATAATTTCATATATTATGAGGAGGAATTCTTCAAACAAACTAAGGGTGTAGCAATGGGGGCCTCTTGTGCCCCCATTTTTGCTAATATGGTGATGTTAGAGTGGGAAAATAATTATTTATTTAAAAGTAAATATTATCAATTCATTTCTTATTACACAAGGTTCCTAGATGATATGTTTGTTTTATGGAATGGGCCGCATGAAATGATAGGGGAATTTATTAATTATTTAAATACTACTAGTAATTTTTTAAAATTTACGTACAATGTGAGTCAGGAAGGAATTTCATACTTAGATACCTATATCAAGCATACAGACCATGGTTTTCAATCAGAAATATATAGGAAAAAAACATTTTCAAATGGGTATATGGAATATAGTAGTCAACATCCAAAATATATGTTGAAAAATATTTTTAAAGGTCAATGCATAAGAGCTGCTGGGATGTCTTCAAGTTTTGAAATTATGATAAATGAAATTGAGTTTATTGCATCCATGTTTTTAAATAGATGCTATCCTAAAGGCTTGTTGGAAGATGTATCTGCATATGTTATTAGGGAATGGGGCAATAAATATGTTCCTATACTGGGAATAGGACAAGATATAAATAATATCAATAAAAACAATGAAAATGTCCCATGTAGTAGGATTTGCACATTGACATACTCCCTGTATGTAAATGAAATTAAGGAAATGATATGCAAATATTGGAAGAATTTAGTTTTAGAAGAGGAAATTAAACAAATTCTGGGTGAGATACCCAGGTTTGTTTTTAAGATGGGTATGAATATTAAGAACTTATTACAAAAAGGATGAAAGGATAGCTTTAAAAACAATTGTAGGAAGGCCACTAAGAAATGTGGTTCATGTAAACAATGTTATTGTATAAATGAGAGTGAAGGAATTAGATTAGGAAATGTAAATTGGACTTATATAAAATTTAAAAGAAGAAATTGCAATACAAAGAATATAATTTATTTAGCAGTTTGTTCCATGTGTCCTGCGTACTATATTGGCAAAACTGAAAGACAGTTTAGAAAAAGAATATATGATCATTTGTATAGAATAAGGACACATGATATAAAGAATGCCTTATATAAACATATTGAGAAAAAAGGCAGTAATCACAGTTTCAGTTTTGCCATTATAGACCAGGTTACATCCTCCAATAGGGGAGGTAATTTTAAGGCAATTTTAAGTAAAAAAGAAAGTACCTGGCAGGTGTTGACAGATGCAACTAATGAACCGGGTATTAATGAATTTATTTCTATAAAGCCCTTCCTTATGATGCTCTGATATTTATAAGTATTGAATTAGTTTTATAACAGTTTTATATATATTATTTTTTTATTTGATAAAATTGTAAGGCTTGTTTATGGAACATTCAGCTATTTATTTATTTATTCATTTATTTACATGCATTTATTTTTTAAAAAAAACATATTTTTAATAATATTTTATTAATATTGATAATTCAGTAATTTATTAAAGTTTAATGTACATAAAAGGTTGAAAGTATGAACATGCTGATGTATCTAATATGGTTTAGTACATTTTAATAAATGTGAGCACTGTCACTTTAAAAGTTTGTAATTTCATTGGCGCCAAAAAGATTTTAAAAGGACTGTTTTGTGTGCTATCAGTAGTTCTGATGAAGTCTGCATTTAGCGGATGAAAGCGCTTAACTGTTACTATAGTGTGTTTAGTGAATGCTGTTGTGCTTCTTCGTTGGTGAATAAACATCGTTGTGGGCAATATAACTCTTGTGCCTTATTCGAGTAAGTGCCAGCAAGCATATTCGTTATAGCAGTGACGGAGAGTTTCCGTTTGTTTTGTGGATTATTTGTGAAACTGACAACTAATGCCAGTATATGATATAATCAAGAAGTCATATTACCTTAATAGATCATATCAGGACTTTCAAAAGTTTAAGTACCTCAGAGTCATGGTCAAATCAGTACTTTACAAAGAAAGAAAATTTAATCTCATGGACAACCTGAACTGCATCAGAAAAGTCCTAAGCTTTTTGGGAATTATACATTAGAGTTATTAAATATAAGTAATGCTATGACTTCCACCTTATTGCTTCAATTTTCTACAAATGGTGTTCTCATTTCTAACACTTTTTCACTACTAACATTTCCTTTGCAGTTTTTGACCATCTCCTACCTCATTTATTACTTTTTTCCTTTTTTAATTAATTTATTTTTAATTTATTGTGACAACCTCCAATCACTTATATTTTCCTTAGTCTCTGATCTTATTATCTGAAATTGCTCAATAAATTAAAGCCTTCCTTTCTTGCCATAGAGGTATTGCCATCAGAATACCTTAAACAGCTGATGATATTATTACTGTTCCAGTTTCACTCATTACCAGAGGTACCATACAGAAAAGCAACTTTCTCATCTCTTGGAAAATGACTATGATTGCCTGTCTTCATGGAAATTGCAATCATCCCCAAATGCTTTATTATTTTCTAAATATCACCCCCTTTCCAGCTCTTAGAATATCTTCTGTAAAGGCCCACAGTATAGAAACAGCAGTACTCATGTGAACAGAATCTTGTTAATCAGGTATAATCAGTTTTGGTCTACACTGTTTTTTTTTTTAGTTAACACTGTGAAAGGCAACAGATTTTGTGTAAATTCCCTCTCCTCCCCTGACTCTATCATGCTGGGACTACCTCATACATCCATTCACTAGCCAATAGTCTTTAACATTTTTGTGAGTAAAATGCCAAAAAACACCTTTGTGGAAGGTAAAGTCACACACAGTCTCCAAAAAAATACAATGCGGAAGGCAACTCCAGAAATACTCCAATTGAAGGCAATTAATTTGGTATTCCTGCAGTTTTGTGACACTGTGCAGTTAATTGCTAATTATTGCGAGTAATGTTGCAAATGATTCTAGCTTTTTCTAATCAGGTACTTGAATCATTATAAGTTAACAGGAATCTACAAATTAGTTTTATCATTCAAAAATGGTTTGGGGACAGTTATCATAAACACTGAACACTAAAGTTATGAAATAACAGCATTAGGGGGCTGTATCACATGTCAGACTGTAAGGAATTTGCCTAGGTCAATATTAAGTAATAACTGATAAGCACATTACATAAATATAAGCAACGTATAATGGATACTGCGATGATGTATGAAATATAGTATATAACAAGCATGTAGTATCATTCATACTATATGTACTGAGTAAAGTTTGCAAAAATGAAACATAACAAAATCAAAAACAATAATGTGAAGTAAACACAACAAAACAACATAACCGCTTCTTCTTCTTGTTTCGGCTTTTCCCGGATAGGGGTCGCCACAGCAGATCATCTGTCCTCTCATGATTGGCAGTGGAGCTTTACAGTGTTGAGTTGTCAGCCCGGCACCCAACCTTCCACAGAAGGCACACACATGCACACATTCACACCTAGGGCCAATTTAGAGTGTCCAATCCACCTACTGCATGTCTTTGGGATGTGGGAGGAAACCAGAGCACCCGGAGGAAACCCACGCAACCAGAGGGAGGACATGCAGACTCCGCACAGAAGGCACCCCAACCAAGAATAGAACTGGAGAACCTCTTGCTGTGAGGCAGCAATGCTAACCACTGTACCACCGTGGCCGCCCAACAAAACAACATAACCTACAGGTGCTAAAATACACCAAAGTTGGGCTCACACTCCTTCAGTGAGCCCAAACAAGTTGTTACAGATACCAGATTGACATATTGCAATTGCCTTTATTGAACAAACTTTGAAGTTTGAAATGGATATAAAAGCCACAACAAAGTAAGAGCCAAGATACTCACTAATCAAACAGTACAAAGATACCAGAATAGTAAAAAACAGACCTGTTATAGCAATGCTACAGCTGTGTGATAACAGCAATGAAGCAAAACTCTTTTCACAGCTAGTAAGACAACATCAGGTTTTTCAAAGGGCTATCCCTCAGAACACTTAGCACTAACTTCAGCTAGGGATGCCCATTCTGTTCAGTGGCTTTACACACACATACAGAACTCTCCTAATGAAACTAGGGCAGTCCCTCAGAACACCCAGTGTCAGGTTCATTTGCAGCTATGGAGGCCCATTCTGTTTAGTGGCTCTGTGGTCAGACTCAGAATTCCCTGAATGAAAACAGTGCTGCCCTGCAGAACACCTAATACCAACTTAATTTGCATCTGAGGACACCCATACACCCATTCTGTTCAGTGGCTTTACACACACACACACAAACACACACGCACACACACGCGCACACACACACACACACACACACACACACACACACACACACACACTCAGAATTCCTAAATAAAACTATTGTTGTCTTTCAGAATACCCAGTAAGAACTTCATCTGCAGCTAAAGGTGCCCATTCTATTCAATAGGCTCTGCACAAAGGCTCAGAAATTCTTCAATGTAATGAGGTATGTAACACAGCTCTTAAGCAGACTATCATCACTTTTCAAATTAACTGTTTGTCCTATTACTTTGTATACTGACATTGTTAATGCAGGTTACTTACACTGGTTAAAGTCAATATGTTGCCTAGCAGCTCAGTGCAAAGGACATATGCATATGCCTTCCTCCCCCAAGTATTCTTTTCTCTGCGATTTCATGACTGAAACAGTATCTCTGCTGTCCTGCAATTTGTGAAGGAACAAATAGCTTATTGATGAAACTACTCTCAAAATAACTTCTGCCTTGAACTTTGCAGTTGTCGCTGCTGTGTTTTGATGAAACAGCACTCTCACCTCACCAAAGTCATTTGGATCAGTCTCTTCTGCACATATACAGACTGCTAGACTCCTGCTAATGCAGTTGTTTACCATCCCTCCATGTTCTCAGATTTATGCCATCCTGTCTCTACTTCATTTACATATGATGTACCACTCCCATTGAAATCAAAGGACATCCCCTTATTGTAGAACTCTTAACAGCCAATAAAAATCATCAACTTAATCTTTACCAAACATACACATATAAGTGTGCTATTTGCTGCTAAGATCATCCTAAATCCCTTCCATTACCTCATTAAAACAACTAACCTCCCCTACAATCATCCTGACCTCTACACTTCCATCCCATTCAATAATATTACACCACACCAGAATAAACAACTATAAACTTACTTCTACACTCCTTTTCTACATACTTCACACCACACCATTACACTTGCATCACCTTATTTTCTTATAACGTTAATCAACAACATGCCTCTTTCAACTTTAATATGCACACTATCACTCACAACTCATCCATTACATACACGCACTGCTCAAAACCACCCTAACTCTCTTTCTCTCTTTGTCTCAACTCACTCACTAACAAAATCCTTTGGCACTCATCATCTACATTACTTACAAAAATAACACACATTCTTAAAACAGTTAAGGAATGCCTGACCTACTGGTTCATAATATTACAGAATCCAAGTACACATTTAAAGCTGCACAGTCAAAACCTCAATTTTCAGAATCTCTCCTAAAATTCACTCATATATTTTTTATGTTTTTACTAATAGTAACATATAACTGAATCCTTGACCTAAATTCACCACCAGTCTTGCCCATCAATCTCCTGTACACACAACTAACTGTGTCCTCTTCAATGTACAAAGTATTACAAATACATTTGACCAAATGAGACAATTTCTCTCTTACCACAAATTGGAAATAGCAACAATCACAAAATCACGAGTTAAAAATGACTCAATTTTCTTGGTCCTGTTACCAATGATATGAGGGACTTTCTGGACAATCTAAACCTGTTGCAACTAGAACCCAGGTCTACAGGACCCAACAATGAATAGTAAAGTTAGATGTGTATATTTAGCACAGATTAAGTAGGTGATTAACATTGGGTATTAGAATTCCATCAACTCAGTACTAGATTTAGTCATCACAATCATTAGTCTATCTCTAACCTACATCTTTCAGTAACTGTTGTCCCATAACTTGTACACAACTCAAACCTTAAACCCTCCCCTAAGTGCATTATGGTTAGGCCAAAATCCACTAATGGCACTCACATCCTAAAAAAACACTTATCAAGACCTGACTTGACTCCACTCCTCAACATTCAAGACTGAACTGAATCAGCATCCTAGTTAACTCAAACCTGCCTTGCTGTTTAGGAGAAATACTTGAATTACATGATTGTTAAATCCACTAAAATAATAAGATAACTAAAGAACTCAAACAATGCCTTCAAATCACAGAAGAAGCTTGGTCTAAGTGGAAACAATTCCCTACCATTCAGTGTTGTTCTGACTTCACCACATTCTGAATTCTCACCAAACAAGCTATCTTCAAACATAAGAATGCTTGATAGAAGTTTGGGCAGCATTCCCCTGATTAACAGACCTAAACATTTCTGGTGTGAAATAAACCAACTCACTGCGATGTAAGACTCAGGAAAACACTCTGCAAAGTCCAAAACTATAACAACACCAATTTCAAAACCACAGACATTCTTCACATAGTCAGCAATCTAGCAAATGTCTCTCCTTCCTTCCACATCCCTTCCCCACCACCTCCTTCTTCCACTTTAAACATATTAGATACAAAGATATAGCAAGTCTGCTAGATCAGATTTCCACCTACACTCTACCTGGTTCAGATATCTACCCTTGGTTCATCCATCTATGCAAAGACTTTATAACCACTTCCCTTGCTCATACTTATACACTTTGTCAAACAAACGGCATCATGCTTGACATCTAGAAAGAAACCCTAACACATATTCCTAAACAACTAAAAACAGAAAACCCTCCCACATTTAACCTACTTTTATCCTCACCATACTTGAAAAAAAATCCTAGAAAAATACTTATTTGACAGACTATATCTATCAATATCACGTTTTTTTTCCAAAATGCAATATGGATTGTTGGTGATTGCAGTACCATGACAGCTTTCTGGACCCTAAGAGATGAAATCCTGAGAAACATGAACAAAAGAAAGCTTCCTGGGACAGTCTTCATAGATTAAAAAAAAACATATAAACCAATTGATCACTTACTGCTACTAGGCAAACTAACAGAACTTGTCATTAGTGATCCCTCTCCTGGTTTAAGGATTTCCTTTCTAGAAGATTCTATGCAGATAATATGATCTTCTGCACCCTGTGATACAACTCAAACCCGTAATGTCCTATATTCACTCAACAAACAGCTTTTATAATACAAGCCCTTATTAAACACTTAAAACAAAATCAATATAATTTGGCACATATCAAATGCTTGACAAAGTTTCTAAGACAATTCACATCACATATACACAACCCACAATCCAGAAACAATCACCACATTCAAATACTTGGGGATCTGGTTTGAATTAACTCTTAATTTCCAGAGCCACATTAAAAAAAATATGCAAGAAAATTAACTCACTAATCTTCTGGGCCAGAGTACTCACCATCTATATGACAGTAAGGGCAGCCATAAGGTAAAGAACTCTACTTGTCCAGCTAGAGAATCATTGCTGTCATACAAATTATATCCAATGAAATATGCCATTTTATCACAAACTCATTTCATCAAGAACACCACTGTACAACTCTTTGTAAAGCCAAATGGCTGCTTATCAAACAAAAATCTGACCACCTGTTGGCCTCCCTCCTCTACAGAATCATTATTCCTGACTCATTTTCCTACTCTAATACACAAAATCTTTCCTAAAACCTTATCTTGTCATAAAACCTAAGACATTTCTCACACTCTACCTACAGTCTGCCGACATCTGCAGCCAGCCTGCACCACAACAATTGCACTTTCTTCACAGCAGCTGTGAAACTCTGTAGATCAGCATCAATCTGCCTCAGAGAACTCCTCTCATGCACAGCGCTTACAACTGAATTTAGGAAACGCCTACTTACACAAGCTTCATGCCAGTGCCACATATCAAATCACATCACCTAAACCTTACCAATTTTCCTGTCACTATTCATTCCTACATTTATTCAAACATCACTGCAACTGTGCTGGAATCGTTACTCCGTCCTTAATCTCATTTGGTCCTTATCTCATTTTCCTCTCCTTTATTATCTCCTTTCCCTAATCTACAACTTGCTTAATTAAGCCAGATAATTAAGCTAGCTTGAAACAATAAACTAAAACAGAATCCATAGTAGGAACCTATGCATTACTTGTACTCATATCCACTTTCTTTGTAACTTGTCTTTTAATTTACCCTGGGTACATTTTTGTATAAATCTCTAATGTTTGTGTAATTATGTGTCTCTGTATCACACTATATATAACTTTATCTCTTCTTTACATTGTGCCTTCAAATGGTCCACTGATATCAGTGCAATACACTGGTATACAAATGTAAAATAAATAAGTAAAATATGTCAAACCGATTGTCAGTGATGAACAACATCAGCAGTAGAAAATCCAGTAACAATTTATTTATTTATAGTTCGTTACATGGGAAGGTGGTCTGGCAAAACACTTTTCAGCCACTTTGTGAGCCATAAGACAACATAGTAGTGATAGATTCACGTGTGTAAAGTAAATAGACAGTCATCATTGTGGCTAAGAAAGCTATTAAAACAAACAAGGAAATATATCTTTATGTGTGTGTGATAAAAAAAAATGAGAATACCAAATCCCATTTCAAGTTGTCCACGCAAGGATGACAGAGTGGAAACAAGACTGTACTGATGTTGCAACAACATAAGTGACAGCAACTCAAGATTCCAGAAATGCTAAAGTACATCAATAATATGACAGATGACAAACAGGACTTTGAGCTGAACAATAAAATCAAACATACAAGCAAGCATATCTCCAAAAATATATACCATGAAAGTCTGAACACGATTGTCCTAGGAAGACAACTGCTGCTATCATGGACTACAGCATTGTTGAATAAATGGGTGGTAGGACTTTTTTTCTTGTGCCGTTCCCTTTCTATGGTCCAGCATTTTATTACCTACTTCCTCCTACTCTTCTTCTTTGTTATACATTCTGTTCTTATAGTTCCACTGAGTCTTTTCTCCCCTTACCATACAACTGCTTTCCCATCTTGTGAACAGTAAATACAATTATTCAGTACCAAAGTCTAATTTTTTCACTCTTGTAACTTTATTGCTCCTGTAGCCATTCACTAGCTTTCTTCCTTGATAATTTTGCTTCCCCAGCATAGCCTGAGAATGGTTTCTTCCCTTTCTTGACCCACCTAAGAGTATCCAGTCCTTTTCTGCTTTGGTTAACCTTGTAGCTCTAATTGCTCCTTGTCTTGTCTAGCCATAATATTCATTGAACTGTCAACTAAGCCCTGTGCTCAGCCTTGGTCTTAAATGTTTTTTTGTATAGTTGTATAGTTTTCTTTCCTAGCATACCCTGAGAATGCTTTGTTCTTTTTCTTGACCCTTCCTATCTCCTCTCTACTTCTGCTTTGGTTAACATAGTCCTAATTGATCCTCTTTCTGACCAAGTTTTTACTGAACTGTCATGCAAGCCCTGTCAATTCCTTTTATACATTTTTTAGCAATGTGATTTTTTTGTTAATTTATATTTTTTTAGCTATGTGATTTGGATTTCTCTTATGGTCTTACGTCTGACAGCATCTCCCTTCCAGACTGCTGCCTTAACTGCATTGAGTAATTTAATAGCCTCCTTGCTATTAGTCAGCAACCCAAGTATTCCCTAAGGAGTTGCACGGTCATCTCATGATCCACTGTCTTGTAATGCCATACCATTCATCTCCTGAAAGAATCTGCAACAAAGTGACCATTTCTCTTTTGACCATATCTGAATTCTAGTTACTGGTCTATTCTGTTTAAACTCCGCTTTACTGTGTAATCTGTTAATTCATAGCTGCAGTATAGCTTTCACTCATTGCAGCTGTGGGTTAACACAATGGAGTTGCACATCCAAAAACTGACACAGATGCTGTTCTACACCAACAAATTTCAGCCCTCTGCCTCTTACTCTTCAGCTATCACTCTTATTGCACTATTATTGACGATAAGAAATTCTCTTATTCTCCTCTTACTCTTCAATTGCCTGTAACATTGTCGATACCATGAATCATTCAACCTCACACAATCATATAACCTACCTCTTGACAAATGAAGAAGTCAGTTGTACTAAGCTTCCTAGATGTATAATTAGCAAACATCAAAATGGATATGAACAAATGATGAACAAAACAAAGCAAAAACGTAGAAGATTATGCAAACTAAGAATATTTCTCACACATAAAGCAAGGCTGTCGCTATTTGATTCTTACAGATCTTCACTGTGCTGCAAATCTAATTATAGTTTTTCTCCAATTCCACCACCATAAATTACAGCTTGCTTACAAGAGAACTGCATATTTTGCTCAAGCTATTTCATCTGGACCCATTGTTGTTATCTTTAAATGATTTGTACTGGTAAGAATTTGACAAACAATTAACTCTTAGTCACCTAAAATGTGGTCATAAGTATGTGTATTTTTCTGAATTCCCCTCTGTGTCCAGTTGTATTGTTTGGGAGACTGCTGAAATGAATTTAGGCCAAAGGATGGTAATATGATTGGGCTTCTGCAAAAGAAAATGTAATTGAGTGATGCATGTCACTGTGTAACTGTCACTGTGTCTTAGAATCTCTCTCATAATGATTAAGGTACATCCCTCAAGAAAAGCCTTTAAAGATCATTGTCAAAGTCTTTTATTAAAATTTCTTTTTCAAAAAAATATGAACGTTCATATATGTGATAAATTAAGAGTTTGGCAACAGTCTAGCTAACACGTTGGCAACCTCTGATTTTCATTAACCTGATTAATGCCATCTCATACGATGTAATTAAGCATGATCCACATGCTATAACTGAAACAGTACATCGGTGCATCATATTAAAAACATCCTGTTTATCGAGTGCTTACTTGAACACAAGAGTGTTCACATGTATGAAAATGCATGCAAACACTCCTTTGCTGAAAAATCCAAGTACAAAAAAAAAGTTGCACATTATCTTTAAGTCTGAACTAAAAAAATCTTCTGTTGCAGTGAAAGTGCTTCTGTGTAAGCATTCTTTCTCTTTGTTAACTGATGATATTCTATTTGGTATTACTTTAATATTGCTCTAGGCATTCTTGCCTGTTAGCCTTACATTTATCTCTTTGTCCTGTTTGCCTGAGATGTATTTTCTGATTACCTGTGGTCTCTCGTATTGTCATTGCTGCTTATGTACTATTGTGTACTTCTATTTCATATTTTATGTAGCATGCGTTATTATTTTTTCATTGTACAGTGTAATGAATGCCACTACACCTCCACTGCTACAGTATCATTTTTTTCAACTTTATCCAATGCACATTTCCTAGAAAGGTCATGTTCATAGAGCATGTATTCATTGTATACAACAGTATAGCTTGGCATGTGATTTTATTAACAGATTACTTTAGTTTGTTTTATAACTAGAGGGCATTTATGTATTCGCAGTCATGCAGTTTTATTAATGCACATATACTATTTCATATGTTGCACGGTACTTTACATTTTATATCATGTCTAATGCATTTTTACTTATTTACTTTTGCATTGTTTTTACTTTTATAATGAAGTTCTTATCCATGGAACTCAGTGGAAAATGGGGCTTCAAATTTAGATATTCCTGGTCAACAAATGCAAGAAGTAATTAAGTGAATAAATAAATAAATAAAGCCAGAAAACATACCGAATAACAGAATATTTTGTTTTACTGCTTATAGTTGGCAAGACTCCTAAAGAATTATTTATTCACATTTATATACGGAGTACTGTGGTACACTTATGTTATTCAGTGCATCATCAACAAAAACATGGATGGATCGCTGATTGCTGTCTTCTGCACTATAGTACAGTAACTCCATGGAATTGCCTGTGACAGTGGTGTAGAGGGATAAAGTCCCAGTTGCAGTCCAGTTGACTGAAGTTTGGTTAGTGTCTGAGACCCTCGATGGCACAGGCAGGGATGATGGATATGTCTATTATGGGGGGGGGGGGGCAAGTAGTGTGGCAATTCACTTGTCAAGCCTTGGTAGAAGCCATAGCTGAAAATGATTGGTAGCTGTGAACTGAGCAGGAAAGGCAAGGAGGAGTAAAGGGACAGTGACAATAGGCCTCACTGCCATCTCAGTTTATTTCATATACGTCCCCACAGTGGGACAAGTAAGGTCAGGTGAAAGCCAGATAAGCAGTATGGATGAAACTGGAGCCACTGTCCCAGTCCACTCCATAACAATGCTGCTGTCCAGTTCCACGTGATACTTTGTTGGTAGTTTCTCAAAGGGGGATAGTACCAGGTACAAGCCACTTTCTACTTTTTGTCCTTTCTAAAGCAACAGCCCTAAAACTAGGGTGGGGGAAGTTTCTGCATTGACAGTTAGAAAACTGAAAAATTATTGTGCAGCAGATGGTCTAAGATGTAGCCTGGACAAAAAAAGTAAATCCGTGGCATCAAAGTCAAGAAAGACTGTTTATCATGCTGCATATTTTACATTTTAACCAACCGTTTCTTTTTTTCTGAGTGTATTTAAATCAACTGTTTTTTTTTTTCTGTTTTGACTAGAAGATAAACATAGCCTAAAAATATTATTTATAATGTCAAGCTTTTACTTATTTCAATAGTATTTCAAAGTGGTTTTATTGACACACATTTAAGAGAAATAGGATAATTATTTGCACACCTTTCTGACTCCCTTTTTCTTGTTCTCCAGGAAATGGTAAGATTTTTCTTTTGTAGAAAGGGGTTCAGTGCAGCAGTCTTTATTTAGGGGCTATTCATCAGGAGAAAACATTATAGTAGTGGAAGTAATTTAACAATGATAGTGGATACTCAGTAAAGCATATTCAGCCAAATCTCTTACCTCAGGCAAAGGCAATTTTTTTATAAAAGGCTAATTTCAACTGCTCGTGTAGCTACTTCACAAAGACGTAGTTTCTCTCCTCTCTAACACCATTGCAAACATAATATTGTTGGAGGGCAGAACTCTGAGTTGCTTATTGAGCTGAAAATGAAACTCAACAAATCATTCAATGAAATTATTCTGGTGGCAAGGGTACAAAATAAGATGTTTGGTTTTTCCTTCACTGTTAGCTTCCAAGGCATCCAAGTTCTTCATGGAAAAGGTAGGCCTTATTTTCTTTAAAATTTTACAGCAGGAGTTGAAAGGATTTCCTCTCATTACAAGGAATTGCTTTGATGTGTAGATCAGTGTAAGCAGCCCCACCTCTCTGTTTCTCTATGTTCTTTCCTGAAACAAAATGTGAATCTTTGGAAACGTATCCTGGATTGGTCTAGTCTCAGCAAACACCAAAGCGTTAGAAAACTCAAGATCACAGCATTTCATATCATTTGCGTGAGTTGTTTCCCAGTATATGGAAAGCCAAAATAGACTAAAAGACTATTCTATACATATTATTGGGTTCCATCCTTAAAGGAGAATCCTTGCATTCTTAATGGGGATCAGAACTTCAATTTTCACTCCCCCTTGCTGAACTAGCAAACACTCCCAGGATATACTCCAGGTGCATAACTCCCCATCTGCAGTTCCATGTGTGGAAAAAGGAATTCATACTCTTCCCGTGCATGGATCCTTATCTGCATGACTGTTTGCTTTAGGCTCATTCCAGCTGTTGGAACATATGAATGTGATAATTCTGATTTCATGCATTTTCAGCTTTATTGTAAATCAGAATAATTCAGCTCTGATCTCACTGCAGTAAGAAGATTAATCTGGAACATTAGTCCACATAGAGCAAAATGTAATCCTGGGAAAATATGAATATTAGTATATTAATTTCAGTGCAGTTAAGGCAGACCTTTTCAGAACCCTTGGCAAGTGTAGTCTTTTTTGGGTGAAATACATCCTGAGGAGGTGCTTAGAATTAATACAGAAATTGAGACCAGTGACCTTGTATTGCCATTTATGAAAAGAATGTACTCAGTACAGTAAGGATCCATTGATGGATCAGAAGAGTCACAGGGTGTCTTTTGGCTCTTCCTGGTTAGGGGTCACTACTGCAGATTATTGGTCCGCAGATTGATTGGCAATTGTATTTTTACGGTGCCAAGTTGCCAGCCCAGCACCCAGCCTTCACAGAAGGCACACACATATTCACATGCACCTACCTGCATGTCTTTAAACCTCACTCAACTGCAGGGAGGACATGTAGACTACTGAACCATATTCACAAGACTTACCACTTCCCAACTTACAAAGAATCCTGCCAAATCAGTCACATGTGTGCATGCGCAAAATGCATCTGAAGATATAACAAATGTTTATATTATCATATTTCCATGATTACTTCTATGCATATATGACACTGGCAGTATTATAATAGATCAGCAGAAAATCAAAGTCATCACAGACAAAACTGCCACTAATATACGATCACTGTCCAGCATATATAACCAGATATATAACCATTCATTTATATAGCAGGGTATGAAACATCTGACACGTTGCACATTTTTGCCAATATTTTTAATTTAAAATTGATGGTGATATGATGGGAGTGGTATCTTTCTGAAGCTAATAGCAGTTGGGACTAACTGCTCCTAATACATGACTCCTATCTAGCATACCATACATAGCTGGGTTTTCAGATTATGAAAATTATAATATTTTTTCATATCTATGTCAGTCCTGTGAGTTCATTAAATGACCTAGTACAAGAGATGCAGCTCTTGCTAAAAATACCCTGCTCCCATGGTGTGGCATTTTGCAGTTTAGAGACATGTTAGTCATAACAATAAAAAAATAATAGTGACTAATTTGCATTTCTCTGAATCGCAGTTACTGCTACAATGTACTTATCTCTGATCTGTTTGCCCTACTATGGTTTCACCCACACACTCAATTCATATAATTGTGAAAGTGCCCATTGGCTAATGTGTCCCTCACCCCTCCCAACAGAAGGGCCATTATGGCACACTTGTAATTGCCTTGGTAGCTACTGTTTCTCCTCCATCCCCTGATCCCCATACTGAAGGTTGTGCCATTATGGCACTTAAAGGTAGAATGATCCCTGGTATCTGGTGGCTCCCCCACCCCAACCCTCTTACTGCAGCCATGTTATATAGTTGAACACTGCCTTTTGGTGTCTTCATGCTAGAACTTTCTGCAGCACCATGTTATGGCTGTTGTTGAAAAACCAAACTGTTACTGCAACACATACACAGAGATGCACATGTTACAGTTCCTTCATGCATTCCCCTCCATATCTCCAACAGAGCATACCAACATAATGGGTGATGTAATATTCTGGAAGTTATATCACTACAGAAATATCTGGTTCAATGGATGGCTCACTCCAAATTGTGGGCCAGTAAATGGCTGCTATCTAGCTCACTTACAGAGGTATAATGCTTTGTCTTACACAGTATGAAAGTTATGATATTTTTTTTATTTCTGTCTCTTTCTCCATAAGGCAATATGGCAACTTTATAGGTGATACATTACACTGCAGCAGACATTGTTTTGCACCAACCTGGCCAAGCACATAGCCTATACCTAGCATACCTACAGAGAGGCCAGAGTCATAAAGGTTACAACAAAGTGTACAGCTTACTGTCTATTCACTGGGAAAGATTATGCTAAGTGTACACATAGGGTACACTTTATGGTAACCTTTATTTATTTACATTTGTTTACCAGGAAAGTCTGACTGGGCCAGAAGCCCATTTTCAGCACAGGCCCAGGGAGAAAAGCTCCACAGAAATATAAGCAAAATACAATAATTAGATAGTGCAATAGTATACATATACTAAGATGCAGAATACACATCTAGTTAGTGTATACAAAGTAGTATTCAATGCAGTTTTCTGGTAGATACAGGTTCAAAAAGAAAAACACACAAGCATTTCAGTGAAGATCACTAAAAGAAAAATAAAATTAGTACTGTGTACATATTAAATAATAGTTATGAACAAATGAGATTTCCTTTATATCTATAAATATATATATATTTTTTTGAGTACTAACACTGTGGAGAGGGAGAAAATGAGATAAGGAGTGGACATTGTGTTGAGATAGTTATAGATATCTTCTCAGTCAAGTTTGGTGCAGGAGCAATGCCAGTTTTTGGATAGATGCATTGTTTATGAAGCTGGCTGAAAATTTTTTTTAATTATGAAAATTATGAAAATTTTCATATTTGTAGTTGATATCTCTGTAATGTGACATATCAATGTGCGAGACATCACTTCAAAGGTTACTACATCATTTTATACATCTACTAAAAAGAAATTTACGCATCAATTAAATAACTGAATAATGAAATAATTAATTAATCAACTCATACTGTATTAATGCTTAAGCTTCTTTATTTTTAAATAAATCTTGAAATTTTCCTTGTCATTAAGCCCTGGAGGGTTGCTAGCATCTAATCTCAATTTCCAACAATACTCCCTCAAGTCTAATTCTGAGTCTAGTCTGTTTAAAAAAATAAAAAAAATGATCTAATAATAAAGACTTTGGGAAACCTTTACATTCAGTAGTAGAATAATGTTCAAGCCATGCATTATTAGCATCTCCTGCCTCAATAGAACATATATACTGTGATTTCATTCTCTAGTAGTCCTGCCTACATAATAGACAGGGTAGGCTGAGCAGATAGCTAAATAAACTGCAAACTTAGATTTGCATGAGTAGTACCCTTGAACAAATATTTTCTTTTTGTTAATCATAACATCTCCTGCATATACTTTTATGTACTGACAATATTTGCAGTTATAACATTTACACATTTCTTTTTAATTTTTGTGATATTTTTATAAATTAAATTATTATTTATTTTTTTTTTACCCTCTCTCTCCCCCTCCAACAAGCGGTCCTAAGGTGTCTCCTAGCCAGCCACAGGTTATTTAATGCTACCTCTGCTTTCCTGAATCTACTCCTGGCCCAAACACTCTGGAATTCCACCTCCTGCCAAACATCTGTGGACTGTGTCCTCTCTTAGTGGACTTAACAAAGTTATTTAATGCTACCTGTGCTTCCCTGAATCTATTCCTGGCCCAAACACTTTGGAATTCCACTTCCTGCCAAACATCTGTGGACTGTGTCCTCTCTTAGTGGACTTAAAAAAGTTATTTAACACTACCTGTGCTTCCCTGAATCTACTCCTGGCCCAAACACTCTGGAATTCCACCTCCTGCCAAACATCTGTGGACTGTGTCCTCTCTTAGTGGACTTAAAGTATGTACTACTCACCTGGAACATATATATGCTGCCTGTAATCTCAGGGCTACCCCTGTGTTGGCTGTAGCTCACCTGCTGACCGCCCCCACTCCACTACCCCATTCTCCTACTCTAACCTGTTAATCCCTCAGTCTTCCTACCCCCCACTCAGCCCTACTCCTCTCCACTGTTAAAGCATACCCACACAATCCAAATTACTCTTATCTATACCCATTCCTCCTTCTATCTGCTCGTGTCCTCTCTACCACAGCATGAGATCCTAATCTCCCCCTTATTCCTTGCCCTACCTTGCCCTTCATTAAGCTTCTATACTTGTGCTTTGCTTCTAACCCCCTGCTATCCTAATCTCTGGCCTACGACCTCTGCTATAGCTAGAACCCTACACTCTCTTTTCTCTCCCTTTCTCCTCTTTCACTGATTATTTTTTACTGGGTCCTTTCTTGCCAGTGCAGCCCCGCTCCGTTCGCCCTCGCTACGCTCAGGCTCACTTTGCTCCCCTACCCTACCCCCATTCCCAACCACCCCAGTACAGTTTCCTTTATACTTAACCATCCCTCCCCTTCCTGCCAAGCCACCCACTACAATTTCACTTTCTGCTGATCTCCACTCCGACATCCTTTCCTAACTTCCTCTCTCCACACCCAGTCCAAACTACTTATCATGCTGCATCTACTTATATCTGCAACACCACTCACTCTACTATCTATCTCTACCTCCTATCACTACCACCTCACATATCCATTCCTCTGTTCTCCAACTTCTCACTCATTCTACAGCTTTCCTACTTCTTCTTGCTTCACCATCTCTCCAAACCTATTTAACACCTCTACCTCAACTCTATATAAAAGTCACATACAACAAGTTCTCAAACCATCTAATAGGACTAAATCTAAACCACCCAAATACTATCAACCTTTCACATCAATTGCTTTTCTCACTAAACCTACTCTCCTCCGGGGACATCCACCCAAATCCAGGCCCCCCTACACCTCCCCTCTCCCCATCCCCCCATCTACCTTATCTACCTCCTCCTCAGAATTCTCTTCCAACAACTTACCAAACACACAACCCCTGTCTCATAACTCACCTCAATGTAAACACCTAACCTTTTATTCACTGAATATTCAAAGCCTAGCTAATAAAACTACTGAGCTACACTCTTGGATTGCTTACAAACCCCCTCACATCCTATCCCTATCTGAAACATGGCTCAAGCCACATATCTGTAATAGTGAAATTCTCCCTCCTGGCTACAACATCTACCGCTTTGATAGACCTTCAAAGAAATGTGGTGGCGTAGCCATCCTCTACTCTAACACCCTCAACCTTTTACCTTACCCCACATCTATTCCCAGCTTCCACCCTGCTGAACTTCTCATTCTAAACATTCATCTGAATCCCCACAAAAAAACTGGCTATAGCTTCCATCTATATTCCTCCTGGCAACAATATACCCATTCTAGAAAACATCTTATCCTGGTTCACTCTCAACATACCTTATGAAACACTCATTCTTAGCGATGTCAATATAGACTGGTCAAAACTATCTACTGACTCTCCCTTACATAGTATTCACCTTCATGGTTTCCACCAACTCATTTCTACCCCCACTCGCTTCCACAAAACCTCAGCCTCCAGCTCCATAATAGACTGGATTCTTACCAACACTCCCCATCTCTACCACTAGCCCACAGCCTTATCAGACTCCCTTAGTGACCATCTCCCTACCGCCATCCTAAGATACAGCTCCCACACTCTTAAACCCCACCTTTTCAAAGACTGTAGAAAACTATCTACATTTAATTCTTCACAGTTTAACTCGATTCTACAAAACATGGACTGGTCCATCCTTAGACAACTCCCTCTAAATGATTCCATTAACACTTTTAACAGCATTTTCCTGAATACTCTGGAATCCCTACCCCCCTCTAGGAAGATTAGAGTGAAATCCAATCATGCTCCCTGGCTTTCAAAAGAAACTAAGTCCATCATAAAACAAAGAGACAGTGTCTGGAAAGCCTGGGTCAAATCTAAACAAACACCTCTTCTTCTCAAATACAAACAGCTACGCAATCTTGCTAAAAAACAGGCAATAATAGACAAGAAGTCATGCTATAGCTCAGGCCAGAACAAATATAATTCAAATCCTCGTACATTTTGGACAACACTCAACAGCATCCTTTACCCAGGTAGTCCCTCTAACCCCTCACCCTACCCAAACACAACTCCTGAGGAAACAGCTACCCTGCTTAATTCACATTTTATCTCCTCCATCCAAAATCTCCTACCCTCTCAACCTACCTCTTCCACTTTACCTGACCGCACACCCACTCCCAACACTACTTCTTTTTCCTTTAAGCCTGTTCCCATTTCCTACATCAAATCTCTACTGCTCAAACTCAAACCCTGCTCCCCCTCTACTGACAAATTACCTCCTACCTTCCCCAAATTCACAGCTGACTCTATCGCCTACCCAGTGACAATATTAATAAATAGATCTATGCAAGAATCTACTGTTCCTACCCTTTGGAAATCTTTCTACACTATCCCTCTCCATAAAGGAGGTAACTCCACTGACCCTTCAAATTATCGACCTATTGCCATTCTGTCCCCAATATCTAAGATACTAGAAAAATGTATCCACACTTCTCCATCACCTTCTCAATCAAAACTTACTCACCCCTACTCAACATGGCTTTTGCCCCTCTCACAGCACAACTACTGCTCTACTCTCCTTCAGTCACACCATTGCAGAATATTTGGACAACAATAAACTTACTTCCTATCTCTTTCTTGACCTCTCCAAAGCTTTTGATACAGTGTCTCATCCATTACTTCTATCTAAACTTGCTAACCTTCACCTTTCCACCTCCACCTCAGCTGGTTCGCTAGCTATCTGTCTAGATGCAAACAATCAGTCAAATGGCTCTCTTCCCCTTCTCCTTTCTTGCCTATCTCTACTGGTATTCCACAAGGTTCTATCTTCGGTCCCCTCTTATTCAACATCTTCACCAATGATCTTTTCACCTCATGCTATCAGTCTTCTCTCATACAATATGCAGACGACTCCATAATCATTTCTACAGCCAAAAACATCTCTGACCTACACTCCCTAACCCAAACAGCTCTACTTTCCACTGAACAATAGCTTTCAGAAAACTTACTGATCCTCAATCCCACAAAAAACAAACTCTTACTCTTTCTGCCCCACTCTCTTACTCATCATAAATCCTCCTTTGTCATTAAGTCTTGTAATAACACAGCTATCCTACCTGACACCCACACCAAACTCATAGGAGTCATCATCGATGATGAATTAAAATTCAATCAACACATACAGCAATGCATAAAGAAAACACATCAGAAACTAGGTCTGTTATATCGAAATAAAAAATATCTCAGTCCCGAGGCTAGACTCACCCTTGGACAAGCACTTCTCCTCCCCTCTCTCCTCTATGCCGCTCCAGTTCTCACAAATATCCAAAAAACTACCCTGAACAAACTCCAACAATCCTACCACAAAATAGCCAGATTCATCACTAACTCCCCAAACAACACGCACCACTGTATTGCTTTAAAGTCTCTACAATGGCTAGAACTCCCACAACTACTGCATCTCTACCAATTTCACATGCTGCACTCTATGCTCTTTAAACCATCCTACTGTCCATCTTTATCTCTCCTTGTCTCTGTGTACACCCCATCTAGACCCCTCCGCACCTCTAATCAACAACTGCTTGATATTTACCACCCAAATAAGTCAGTAGGTAAGCTACTCTACAAACACTCTGTGGCCCAAGCCTGGAACAAACTTTCCCTTGACATACGCTCAATCTCTCACATCCCACTATTTAAAAAGAAACTTAAGGCACATTTACTCAATTCCAGAATCTGCCCCTGCTATGACCCTACATAGTTCTCTCCTCCCCCACATTGGAATCACTCTCAGGTGATCCTTGTCACACTCTGCCTCACTAGTACAGTTACATAGTATCTTAAGAGAGAAAAAAAAAACAATTTTGCTGTCATTTAACTGTTGTCAGTGATGTTTTTTTCTATTGTTTATTACTGTAATGCTAGTTTTATTTCTATTCTGTTTGCTGTGCTTGTCTACTACTGTAATGTTTTATTGTACTATCTGGAGCTTTTCTCCTCGGGTCTCCACTGAAAAAGGGTCAAAATCCCAGTTGGACTAACCCGGTTAACAAATGTGAATAAATAAATAAATTAATATTTTGAAAAATATATTTTTTTAAATTCTTCCCTCTTTTATTTACAAAAGTAGGTACTTCTCACACTATTTTCTTAATTTCAGAAAAACGGCTTAAAATCTTCCATTCTCCTTCACAATATTTGTAATATATTTCCCATCCAAAGAATATTGCACTAAGCACTAACATTTCCATTTTATAATTACCCAGGTTACTTTTATCTACTCTTGTGGCACTCGTCTTTTCATGTCTCAAACTTACAATCTCTTCAAACTGCTCTGCCATCTTTTTCTGGTAACCTCTAGCTAAAAACTTTGAACACAAAGAAGCAATTTCCGCTTTTAAAAAACAATTAATTTCCAATTAATGTTCTTCCTCTCATTAACTGCCGTTTAATAATATTATTTTTAGTACTTTTAGGATACATACTTCCATAATCTAAATAAGTGTTGTTTTGCACTTCTTTTTGTATATTTTAGTTCTCAACTTGTTAACATCTTTAAAAACTTCATCTAAAAAATGAATACTTTTAAGATCATAACAAGATGTAAACTTCAAATAACTAAAGGCAGAGTTAATATACTGAATAAATAATAACACTCTAAATTGCCTCTCCTAATAATAAATACATCAATAAAATGTCCATAATTAACAATATTACTATACAATTCTCTATTAATAATAAAGTCCTTCTCCCAAGCAATCATAAAAACATTAGCATGACTCGTTGCCATGTCTGCACCATTCACCTGTTGGAAGAAAGAAGAGTAAAATTAAAAAAATGATGAGCCAAAATCACATCAAGGATTTCCATAATATGGCTCACCATATTATTTGAAAAAAGTTTGGATCATAACAGTTCCATTCTTACATAGCCCATCCTTATTTCATTAGTTATCACTGTATACAATTACTGAATGTCCATAGTCACTAGGGAGTCCGGATCCAAAATTTCCATTTCCTTCAAAGCTTGCAGAAAATCAAATGTGTCCTTAATAAAAGACACACTTTGCTTTACTACCTTTTTCACTTACTTATCAGCATATATGGCCATGGCTTCAGTTTTACTCCCCTCCACTCACCCCTTGATCTTCTTTGATAGAAACCTCTGAGGTCTCTCCAATTGCTGCAGGTGCTTTGTACAGTATATGCTGAATGGGGAGTTATACTCAATTATGGGCTGGATAAGTGCCAAGTATAAAGGGGTTATAACATCTTTTGCACTCAAGGTAATGCCTTTACTAATCAAATGAGCTATGTAGAAAGCTTTTCTTAATACAGTAGACACATGGTGGTTGAAGTTAAGATCACAGTCAACTTGTGATCTCAGGTACCTTACCACTTTGTGGGTACGTAGGGTATTGTTGTTGATTTGATAGTGTGAGGGGACATTGTTTGTGCAAACATAGCTCTCAACCTTCCATCTCCAAAATGAGGAGCACTCGCCTTCATAATGTGGAACAAATGGGCAAAATGTGGAACACATACTAATGGCTTACTAACAACTTCAACTATGAAGGTCATAGAATGGTTAAATATGCTGGTTTTACTTATAAAGAAGATCCTTTAATGAATTAATATGATTAATTTCTATTTACCATGGATTTCACTTAAAAAAATTCCTAACACTGAATATGTGACAGGCTCTTTTAATGTGGAACTTTGAGGAACTTCGAGGAACATGAACTTTTTAAGACCCCAAATGAGGTACATTCCTCGTAATGAGGTACACTTGAGAGGTATGGTGCCAGAGGGAATTGTGATGCATTTCTCAGCATTTAGTTTGAGACTGTGACTAGTCACTAATACACCAGTCGTTGGTCTGTGTGAGACCAGCTTGGAGTATACTGACATAATTTGGGGATTCAGTGATTGCACCTAGTTTGCAGTGTCTGCAAACTTGGTCAGCCACAACCCCTTCGTTTTGACCTGAACCTCTGAGAAATATATACCAAACAGTAGGTGGCCCAGCACTGACTCGTGTGACACTCCACTGGTAACAGGTCTGCTGGTTGATGTGGAGTTACGCACTCTGATAGTGTGTGTCTAGTTTGTGAGCCAGATGGCAATCCATCTTACAATGAAGAGGTTTACATTCAGTTTGCTAAGTTTATCGGTAATGCCTGAATGTGGGATTGTGTTGAAAGCCTTTGCCAAACTGAGGTATGCTGTGTGCACAGATTTGCCTTTGTCAATGGCCGTGGTCACATTTTCAAAGAACTCCACCAGCTTTAATAGGCAGGATCTTCCCTTGATGAAGCTGAATGGGGTAGGATCCAGGGTTTGGAGCTCACCTATGTCCTTATTTACGAGGTCCATAATGATAATAATGTTCCATGGCCTTACAAATGAGGCTGGTCAGGCTTATGGGTCTGTAATTTCCCGCGTCTGTTGCTAGGCCACCTTTGTGGAGGGAATGACTGTTGCTGTTGCTGTTCTGCATTCCACAGGAACAAAGCCTGTGGTTAGGCTATGACTGAAAAGAGTACTTAGTGGTGATGCTAGTTCATGTTTTAGCCTGTTTAGAAGACAGCATGGGATGTTGTCTGGTTCTATAGAGGCTGTGTTTTGTGCCTTGGACAGGGCTTTGAGGACCTGCTCTTCAGATATGTAGGGTGGGGGGAAGTTTGGGGGAAGGTTTGTGATACGTTAGGAGGGGATAAGAGAGTGAAATTTTCACCAAACCTATCTGCTAGCAGATTAGCTATATCTGTAGGGTCAATGTGTGTGATACCATTGGCTACTAGTTCTGCACATGCTTGGGTCCTACCTTTTAGGCTACATACATAGTTGTAAAAGGCCTTATGGTTGTCCTTGGCTGTACTTGCTAAGTTTCTCTCAAAGGATCCCTTAGAGGATTTGATAATTTGTCTTATTTGCCTATTGAGGTTGAGGAGGGTGCTTTTCCATTGTTGGGGCCTTGCCTTTGTTTTCTTGGACAGCAACGTTTTGCATTTATTTTAAAGTTTGTTGATGCTGGATGTCCACCATGGCAGCTTGTTTTTACTTGTGGCTCTGACTTTGATTCTTTCTGGTATAGTTGAGTGTATATACTTATGCAAGTGATTGTACAGGGCTTTAGTGTAACCTTTGGCATAGTTCCCACTTCCAGCTTGGGGTGGGGCATGGAATGCATTTATATCTTCACCTAGGAGTGTATAGTTTGCCTTGGTGAAACATTTTAGTCTGATTTCACCCTTTGTGAGTTCTGGTGTTAGTGCCAGCTTGAAAGTGACTGATTTGTGGTTAGTTTTAACTAATGAGGTTCCAACAGTTGCAGCAGTTCATCTGTTTGGCATGTTGGTGAAGATCAGATCCAGAATGTTTTTTTCCCCTGTCGGGGTAATTTGTTCCAGGGCATTTGAATTAACAAAGTCAAGGAACTTTTGTGCTAGCAAGTTAGGGACAGTGTAGGTTTTCCAGTTGATGGTGGGAAAATTGAAATCCTCCATGACCAGTGTGTTTGGTAAAATTTGGATTGTCTCCAGTTTGGTCAAGTAGACTTCATGGGTGTCATGACCTATGGAGCGGATCAATAACTGGCTATGACTTGAATGGGGGACTCATCTACTGTAACTTAGATTTGGAGTAACTACATGGAGTTGTCTAGTCTAAATAGACGGGAGGTGAGTTTATCTGCAATATAGACTGAAACACTGCCTTCTTTGGTTTTCACATGTTCATTTTGCGGTCTAAATATGTGGAATGTATTGTAGCCTTGCAAGGCCAGGGTACTCTCTGAGGCTTTGTACCAGGTTTCTGTGACTGCACAGGCATCTACATCTTCTAATGATAGAAGTGCTTCCAGGGAGTGCAGTTTTTGGTTTACGCTGCTAGCATTTAGCAGCATGAAATAAAAAAAACACTGGAAGCAGTGCTGTCAAGCATTAAACACCTACAAATAACCAATAAAAGCATTGTAGAGGTACAAGAATAAGCTGTCAATACGGACAAGTGAGAAACACAGTTCAGTGTTTTATATAGGCATTTTTATATAGGAATTTGTTAGCATTTTTGGCCTATTTTCTGTTTTTAGTAGGCTAATTATTAATTTAATTGAACCACTATGGGAGAGTATTTATAAGGAGGGGGTTATGGGATTTTTGTTTAGGATCCGAAGAAGTCCCAGTTTGTTGGGATGGAAAATGCTGTTATAAAGTTAATTCATTTAATGTTTTATCGTGTTTTTGGATCTAATAAAAGTTCTGGACTGTGTTTCACACTTGTCGGTATTGTACCTCTATAGTGCTTTTATTGGGTATTTAGAAGCATGACCCTTATTTTGTTCTGATTGGTTAATTTTACATCTGTAATGTTGTTTTTGAGACCTTGCCTAAAAAAAGCACTATGGGTGAGGCAAGAGCCTTTGCCAGCAGCTGAAAGTCTAGAGGTGCCAGGTGAAAACAGTCTCTGGCAAAGCAGCAAGATTTGTCGAACATGGCTTCCCAATGTGACAGGAACTGACTCCTCTTTGACACCAAAAACTAATCCAATTACTTAAATCAATCATTTTTGTTTATACTGTGGCAACATTCTAGGTGAGGGTAGTATGCTGCTCAGTGCTAGGGACATAACTGCCTGGGACACATACTCAGAGAGCTCAGTCATGTCTCCCTTCATATAGTCCAGTGAGGTACATCTCAGGTCATTCACACCAACATGAACTATGACAAAGTTATCATGGTACTTGTTGCTGAGAGGTCTAAGTGCATGGGTGATCTGATGAATTCTGGCACCAGACAGGCAGCTGACTGTGACTTTCTCTTTATCCAGCCTGGCGAGTGGGACATCCATGTGTCTCACTGTTGAGTCTCCAGTGACAAAAAAATGTGTTTTTTTGAGTGTTACACCTTACGAGCTTGGTGGGTTAGACAGTGGTGTTGCTATGTAACATTGGTGCTATGGAAACTGTATTAGTTGTAGTAGTCTTGTGTTTTGGCAGCCTCTGATTTTTCAGTAAGTTTTTTGGGAGAACCTCCGCATATGTAGATTTTCATGTTTGATGCATACTATGGGTATGAGTAGTGGTACTATGTGCATATGTAGTGGTGGGTAAGTTGATAATGTTTTCCATGTTACTGTTTTGAGTGAGTGAGAGCATGGATTCAAGATTCTGTCATACTCTGAACTAAAGTTAGTTATTAGTAGAGGGTTGTTAGTGTTGTTGTGTCCTTCAGCTTTTCCCGGTTAGGGGTTGCCACAGCAGAACTCCGGTCTGCTAATGATTGGCAGTAGATTTTTACGTGCCGAGTTGACAGCATTGACGCACGATCATCAACAAAGGTACGCCCATTCACGCATGTCTCCGCACAGAAGACGCTCTAGGGTTGTTAGTGTACATAAAGCAATTGCTACACTGCATCAAGAGACCCAAGTCAACAAGGTTGGCAGGAGAAACAATGGTAGTCCAACTGTCCATAATGTTAAGTTGCAGACTGTTGTCACTAGGGGTGGCTTTTCAGAACTGACCACAGAGAAGCTCAGTAGATGGATATTTTTCCCAGATTTTAGGGAAAAATTATTGAATTTAACTGTCTGGCTTTGACACACAATTTTGCAGCAGTGAGCGGTGCTATGTGATGCACAAGCAAGCAGAAATCTGCTTTAATGCAGGGCCTAAATACCAGAAGCTAAAAACTTAAAAAAGATTCAAAATGACCAATGAGGATGCTTATTCCAAGCCCTAGAGTGGCCTCCCTTTACCAGAGAGGTCTTAATCAGCACAATCCTCTCACTAAAGTACAGATAGGTCCCTTCCAATCCAAGATGGTCTGGAAAACATGCTCAGAACAAACAAACCACTACAATCAGACCCAGATGCAGCAATCCTGTATCTGGACTATGCTACGGCTACTAGCTACACTAGTTTCAGCAATAAACACTGGAGAATGTTTAACACTGCAGAAAAATAACAGTGAGACACTAAAAACATTTAAAACAGCAGGAAATCAGAAAGGAGGCTCTAAAATGCTTTAAACAGCTAACAGGTCTGTTATTTAAACACTGCTTGGTGGAAAAACTAGAACAAGCAGAACATACAGCTTTAAAACAGTGAAAATGCCAGTAAATACTTAAACAGTGAAAATAACAAAAATAACTTACTAAATATTGAAAACAGCAATAAAATTTGATTTAACAGGCACTGTAATACAGATAATTTCAGTACAACAGTGTAGTTTAGTACACAGTAAATAAATACAGTTTAAAAGTAGGCTGCTGACAATAAAAAAGTGCAGTAAATAGTAAAAATAAGTAAAAGAAAACAAACAACCCATATTTTTTGGAAACTCAGAAGCTTCTAGTCATCTATTATCTCAGTTCAGAGTTGTGAACAGGTTTTGCATTGGCACGAATTTTCTGAAGGGTATGAAGTCTGAAATGCAAATGTCTGTCATTATTTTTTGACTTTAATGATTTGCCAATGATTTTCTATAAAAACACAATTTTATGAAAAATGGAACAAAAATATGAGGAAAAAATAAGGGCATTCTGCAAAAATCTGTAAAATTGAGAGGTATGGCAGTGCTTATTATTATCCTGAAAATTTAGAGTCAATACTGCTATTGAAAGCCAGAGAATAGCTGATCGACCAAGCAAAGAGTATGATAATTTATTATCTGCTATGATGGTTCCTCTCATAGCAGTAATGTATACACATGTACACACACACACACACACACACACACACATGGCCATACACTCATACACACATTCACATTGATTTCACTATTAAACAAAGAGCATTTTAAGATAAATGATTGCTGTGGACAATTGCTGGAAAACATCTGAGACGATACATTGCTTAGCAATTGGTAGAAAGTGAAGCAGTTAATGCTGAGCAATGAGTTTGCATGTTGCATTAATGCAAATTATTTTCTTAACCAAAAGGCATACTGTACAAGTTCACAATAAAAAGGGCTTAGTTTGCTGTTTAGTGGTTATGCATTTCCAGTAATCATTTCATTGACATTTTATTTTGTAGAAATATTTCGAGTAGTTTCATTCAAAGAGCCAAGTACATTTAAATTACTGCCCATACAGTTTTGCCCAGAAATATAACCAATTAAATCTTCAGGTTCTGAGTAACAGCAGGCAAGCCATTCTAAATGAACTATCAGTTGCTTTGCCTTTTTGCCACTTGGGCTATCAATATGTCAATAGCTCTATTTTTCTGCTTACTTGCCTTTGCGCGTCTATGTCAGTTTTTAAATTAACATGTCTAACCTTAAGAGATGTTAACCTTCTTTGACCCAAGTTTATTCTCTATACAATGTGCAAGACTGATATGTCTGTTTTTGTGACACTATTTTCAGCTTTCTGTTTAGATTAGCAAAGGTCAGCCTGGTTTCCAGAACATTCCTCCTGGCTGAAAATGTCAGTAAGCTTTCTGATGTTTTTTATAGCCTGCAGTCTGCAGGATGCTGTTTACTGTGCACTTGATATTGCAGTATGATCAGACAGACAAGTAACCACCATTCTTAAATAATACTTACTGTTGAAAGGCTGATTTGCCATAATCTTATTAGATGGTTTGGCTCCTTTGGGAGCTATCTGTCAGTCACTGATGAAAGGATAGTAGAGTTAGGTTAGGATGATTTTTAATTTATGATAGGCAAAGCAATATCTTTTAAATATCCATCTCTCTATACCTCATACTGTATTCTGCTCTGCAAGTTTCTGAAGTGAATGCTATGATATTGCCATTTTTGTCAATATCACTTTTTCTTCCATTTGCTATGTGGCAGAGTTGTAGCTAAAATGAACCATGAGACCAGCTGTAAATTGTTGTTGTATCTTTCGGCTTTTCCCGGTTAAGGGTCACCACAGCGGAACTCCGGTCCGCTAATGATTGGCAGTAGATTTTTACGTACCGACTTGCCAGGCCTGACCCACAACCTTCAACGAAGGTACGTCCATTCACGCATGTCTCCACACAGAAGACGCTTTAGCTGAGAATTGAACAGGACAGCGTCTTACTGTGAGGCGACAACGCTACCGCAGCACCACCACCGCAGCATTGTATAAAAAAAAAGAAAACTTAAAACAATCATTAGGAATCTAACAGCATAAAATAATGACAAAGTGAAAGAAATATTAGCTACCAAAAGCAAAAATTAGTTTACAAACACAACTACCTTGGGTGTTCATCATAAATACCATTTCCTGTGACTTATTTTGTTGGGAACATTTGAAAAAATGAACACAGCCCAAAAGACTATATGACATTTCTCATATAAAACCAGTATAATTCAGTTGTGAGAATGGTTTAGTGTGTTTTATATAGCCTGTAATTAAGGCTTTTGAAAGCCTCTAAGCAGCATGCTTTATTTCGGTTAAGGATCAAATTCATTTTCATTGAATCATAGATTCTTACCTGGATTGAGAGCGTTGTTCTAATTAACGAGTTATTAATTATAAACAAGGTTTATGTGAAGCACACTTGGGTGACCAGTGAAGAAACTGCTGGTTTTGTTTATTTCCAGTGAAGTGAAAGTACATTGAATACATAATAGAATGTAGTGCAGCTAGTGACACATAAATATAAATGATTTTATACTGCGATGCTTTAATTATATCTCAGATACTACATGAATATAATTCTGGTACATGCTACACATCTTGATTAAACCAGTGTTACTCTACTGTGGTTTGGTGACTAAGTAAAACAAAGATAAATAAAAAGACTAACTGGAAAGCTGCTGCATATGTGCTAATGCAGAAAACCAGCAAAACCAAGGAATACTCCAGCAATTAACCACACCCGAAAGAATGCAGGAACCAACAGAAGTAGTAAAAAGTGGTGTGCAAACAAGGCATGCTCCCAACTCAAGATTTCAAAAAGAATATTGGTTTATTGTAAGCACTTTCGTAATAGTGTCATTGTTTCATCAGACATTTTTTTAAAAACAACTCCCACCGATGTATATACACACACCCCAGATAAAACAATTATTTAATTAGAGTGTTCAAGAGTTTAAAGTGAAATGATTTAGCACAAAGCATAGTCAAGAAGGTAATAAAAACTGCAAATACAAGAACCCTGTAATATAACATGCTTAAAACTTTTTCTCTAAAAAAATTTACTTCTTCAGTTTTCTGGACTTCAAAATGGGTTTCAAAGAAATATAAGCATTTACCCATGTCCAAAAATTTGCAGCTAACCTCAAAATCCATTTAAGTTCCAGTGTCTTAGTTTGATTAGCAATATCACCCATCCTGCAGTTCTCTTGTATTACTTGAAGCACTAAAAATAGAAAAGTGTGTTCATCCCCTACATGCTTGGTGTGTTTGGCCAATGCACTATACTCTAAGCCTCTTTGTGTACAATAAATGTGGTCCCTGATTATTTCCCTAAGTTGCCTATTAGTCTTCCCTACATAGAAGACTGGACATATATTACAGTGTGCAAGGTAAACTAGGTGTTTCGTATTGCAATTGGCATGAGCTTTAAGATATCAAATATAACCTGTATCTGGATGTCTAAAAGTTATATTCTCATCAATAAATGGACTTCTTCTTTCGGCTTTTCCCAGTTAGGGGTCGCCACAGCAGATCATCTGTCTGCTCATGACTGGCAGTGGAATTTTACGGTGTCAAGTTGCCAGCCCAGTGCCCAACCTTCCACAGAAGGCACACACATGCACACACTCACACCTAGGGCCAATTTAGAGTGTCCAATCCACCTACTGCATGTCTTTGGAATGTGGGAGGAAACCGGATCACCCGGAGGAAACCCATGCGACCACAGGGAGAACATGCAGACTCCACACAGAAGGCACCCCAGCCGAGAATTGAACCGGAGAACCTCTTGCTGTGAGGCAGCAATGCTAACTGCTGCACCACCGTGGCTGCCCCCTCATCAATGAATGGACAAAATGCATAATTCTGCCATTTCCTAGTTCCTGGGGGATTCAAAGGAACTACCATCTGGAGCCAAGGTAGAATGATGCTCAATGCATGGCACATACTTGACTGAAACACGTATTCAGAGTGATCCATAATGTCTCTCTTCATATAGTCCAGTGAGGTATGTCTCAGGTCATTTACACCCACATGTACTATGATCGAATCATAGTGGTGTCTGTGATGCATTGAGTTGAGTGCATGTGTAACCTGGCAGATCCTGGCTCCAGATAAGAACATCATTGTTATTTTGCCCATGCCCAGTCTGGTGAGTGAAGCACCTGTCTGTTGTACAATGGAGTTCTCATGACAAGAGTGTTTACTTGCCTTATAGGTTCTACTCTTGGGGTATGCATGCTATTTGGTATTGCTTTTGGTGTGTGCTTTAGAGATTGCTGAGGATAGGTGTTGAAGCTTGTAGGCTTAGGAGGTTTTTGAGGTTTGGGAATATTGCTTTTTAATGCCTCAGCATAAGATGGTCCATGTTTGTCGTGGACACTATGCATGGTGGATGCACTTTAAGTGTCTTGACAACCATGTTTGCATGTGGGATTTTTGCCCCCAAGGAAATTGTACATATACATCTCTCACATACTGTGTCAGTTTCTATAGGGATTAAAAGATTGTCTCTGAACATAAGACAACTGCTATACTTTCTCAGGCTGCTCATATCTAACAAACTGGCTACACAGGCATTTGAAAATTAGATAACCTTGTTGTCCAGATCTATATTAGGATAGGCTATTATGGTCTGAGGACTGGGTTATACAGAGGTCTCCTAAGGTGGTCTCTAGTGTTAAGGACTAGATTTAGACAGTGTTAAGATATGCTAATGCTGTTAGATACGCAAGCTAGGTGCTCTAAGCTTAACTCTGTGCAATGCTTCCCTAAGTTACAGGTTACAGTCCTAATACTAATTATACAAGTAAACTTTACTGTTGAAGGGTTTGCATCTGTACAGCGCACTGCCAACCACCAGTGAGAAGCTCTATGCAGATGTATCTAATTTACAGCAACAGAATAGAAACTAAAGTCTAATTCCTGAGCCTTCTGGCCAGTAAACAACTAAACTATGAACTCTTCTGGAGAGTTTCCCAACTCAGAAAGACCAGGCAATCAACTTCTGCCACAAGATGGATGGTCTGGTGCTCTTTATGTTAAAACACAGTAAAAAATGGAACCCTTGAGTGCAATGCAACAAGAAAACATCTTATTCCCTAGCTAGTACTTCATGGAGGGCAATTTAAATGTAAAACAATTTAGAAAGCAACTGTTAAGAGAAGACAGGTGTTTTTTTTACACCAAATGTACTTTAAATGTAAAAGAGTAGCGATCAATTCAATAATGAAGTACAATGCAGCAAATCAAATCTAACAACTTATCTTTGTCTGGATATCACTAAGTACAGTGGAAACACTTCTCAGTCACAGGTGAGGATGCCAAGATTCGCTGAACTCTGTAATGAGCATAGAGCCATTGTAAACAGGCCTAATGTATAGCAACAGAAAAGGAGCAAAATCTAAATCCCAAGCCTTCTGGCCAATAAACAACTGCACTTTTAGTTCTTCCGGAGTGCTTCGTAACTCAGAAAGACCAGGCAAACACCTCCTACTATAAGATGGATGATCTGGTCCTCTTATTGTAAAAACACAGCACAAAGGAACCCTTAAGTGCAATACAACAAGAAAACAACTTATTCCTTGGCTAGCTCTCTCTACAGTAAGGTGATTTAAATGCAGTTTAGAAAGCAATGCTTAGAAAAGACGGGTAATTTTTTCACCAAAATTTCTTTAAATGTTCTTTAAATGCTGCAAAACAGTAACAATTGGTTAAAAATGCAGCACAGGTGAAGTAAATCAAATACAATAAAGACAATATCAAAGCACAATAGCAGCAGCTAGACTAAGGGAAAGCAAACACACTTTATATTGAGAAATGTATAATATAATGGCCTTCTGCTTCTTCTCTTACCAGAAGAAAAATCAAACCACCAGTCCCAAGCTGATTCTTAAAAAGCAGTTCCCAAGTTCTCCAGTGATTGGTAGTCTAGTCTCAGGTGTTACAGATTTCAAAAGTAAGCTTGAAAAAAAGGGAATAAAACTCTGAAAATTTCAGTGTGCACTAAAGGAGTGAAGCAGAGGCCAACATAACCTTTAAGAGTCTGTTTGAAGGGCCCTCCTAGTTTGATCTTTCATTACTCATTAGAATGAGAAGATAAGATAAGATGGGGAACTCAAAAGCCATCAAGTTTAAAATACACAACAGAAAATGAGTTGGTGGGTGGGAAAAACTTCAGACCTACAGATTTTTTAAAAAAGGAAATAAAAGTGCTAACTAAACTGCAAAACCAGAACAGGCACAGCAGAAGGCTGATCTAACTTGTTAAACAATAAGCGCAGACACAAAGAAAAAAATAAAATCACTTCCTTTGCTTACTTTCTGTTTTTAAAACTTCATGTGGGAGCCAAACAATTGTTTGTTTCCTAAGCCATATTGAAAGAGCAGGCCGAGCTATGCATTTAAGTATTAAATACCAGTCCATGAAGCCAAATAACTAATGACAAAGTGAAATATGAAGCCCAAGATCTCACCTAGGTATGCAGCCCCAAAACTTCAAGATCTCACCTATATATGCAGCCCCAAAACTTCAGGCTACATATTTCTCAAAACAGGAAAAAAAAAAAAACAGTAGCTAAATTGCAATAATAGAACAGACACTGCAGAATGCAGATCTAAATAGCTAAAAAATAAGTGAAGGCAAAAAGAAAGAAAAGAAAAGATTTCCCTTGATTATTTTTTGTTTTTAAAACTCCAACAGGGAGACAAATAATTGTTTGCTTGCAAATGTAGACCGAGACTTATTGAAAGACCAGAGTACCATCAGCATACTGGAGAAGCATGCACATCATAAGTGTTCAGTTACACTGAGAGAACTCATTAATGCAGTAAAATGCAACAAATATAAAACTAAGTCTTTTCAGGCTTGCTAGTTGTTGCTGAAGCACCTACCAAGGGGAGAAAATGCTGAGAGAAGAAAAGCAGCCACTTTTGTGATTTTAAGTATTTTCTTCTGATTTTTTGTTAAGTTTTACTGCTTTGCCACCTACTTTTTGGCATTTTCTGGCTTGCTAAAGTTTATATCTGTAACAGTAACACTACTTGGAACAAATCTAGAGCCTGTTTACTGCATTTCCTGTGTTGCACTTAATTTAAAATTGTTTTTTTCTCTAAAAACTGCATTTTACCTGCTTTTGGCCTAGCACTCAAGTGTGGGGTCATTTATTGCACTGTTATGATTATTTTGCTGCTTGTGTATCTCTGCTACCTTTAAACTACAACAAAAAAAAAAACAAAAAATCTTGCTTTTTTCCCACTTTCTGAAAGTTAAGAAAGTTCAGTTACAGATTTGCTGTTCTGAACTGTTTGGAAGTTTCTAGAAGGCCAGTGCTTGCTTGGGCTAAAGGGAAGTCTCTGTGTTCACTAGTGGGAGTGGTTAACACTGAAGAGCCTGCCTGTCCCTGGAGGAGTGGTTACTACCTAGAAGCTGTAGTTTTATTGGCCATTTTGGGTCAATTCTAAACTCCTTGATCTCTCTCTCTCTTAAAACCAGGCTGCCTCATGGTTTTGGTGTCTTTTCATGCTTGCTAGTTGTTGCTGAAGCACCTACCAAGGGGAGAAAATGCTGAGAGAAGAAAAGGAGCCACTTTTGTGATTTTAATTATTTTCTTCTGATTTTTTGTTAAGGTTTACTGCTTTGCCGCCTACTTTTTGGCATTTTCCGGCTTGCTAAAGTTTATATCTGTAACAGTAACAGTACTTGGAACACATCTAGAGCCTGTTTACTGCATTTCCTGTGTTGCACTTAATTTAAAATCGTTTTTTTCTCTAAAAACTGCATTTTACCTGATTTTGGCCTAGCACTCAAGTGTGGGGTCATTTATTGCACTGATGTGATTATTTTACTGCTTGTGTATCTCTGCTACCTTTAAACTACAACAAAAAGAAAAAAAAATCTTGCTTTTTTCCCACTTTCTGAAAGTTAAGAAAGTTCAGTTACGGATTTGCTGTTCTGAACTGTTTGGAAGTTTCTAGAAGACCAGTGCTTGCTTGGGCTAAAGGGAAGTCTGTGTGTTCACCAGTGGGAGTGGTTAACACTGAACAGCCTGCCTGTCCCTGGAGTAGTGGTTACTACCTAGAAGCTGTAGTTTTATTGGCCATTTTGGGTCAATTCTAAACTCCTTGATCTCTCTCTCTCTTAAAACCAGGCTGCCTCGTGGTTTTGGTGTCTTTTCAGGCTTGCTAGTTGTTGCTGAAGCACCTACCAAGGGGAGAAAACACTGAGAGAAGAACAGGAGCCACTTTTGTGATTTTAAGTATTTTCTTCTGATTTTTTTGTTAAGTTTTACTGCTTTGCCGCCTACTATTTGGCATTTTCCGGTTTGCTAAAGTTTATATCTGTAACAGTAACAGTACTTGGAACACATCTAGAGCCTGTTTACTGCATTTCCTGTGTTGCACTTAATTTAAAATCGTTTTTTTCTCTAAAAACTGCATTTTACCTGATTTTGGCCTAGCACTCAAGTGTGGGGTCATTTATTGCACTGTTGTGATTATTTTGCCGCTTGTGTATCTCTGCTACCTTTAAACTACAACAAAAAGAAAAAACAAAACAAAAAAATCTTGCTTTTTTCCCCACTTTCTGAAAGTTAAGAAAGTTCAGTTACAGATTTGCTGTTCTGAACTGTTTGGAAGTTTCTAGAAGGCCAGTGCTTGCTTGGGCTAAAGGGAAGTCTCTGTGTTCACCAGTGGGAGTAGTTAACACTGAACAGCCTGCCTGTCCCTGGAGGAGTGGTTACTACCTAGAAGCTGTAGTTTTATTGGCCATTTTGGGTCAATTCTAAACTCCTTGATCTCTCTCTCTTAAAACCCTACAACTCTCTTTTTGTGCGGTTTTGCCACTGAGCAGCGTCGAGCAGCGCCGCCTAAATAGGTTTAAACTATTCCAGGCTCCACAAAGTCTCCTCTTCACTTTTTCCCTTAGAACCGTTCAAACTCTCAAAGTAATCACTCTATTCCTCTTTCTAAAGCCCTGCACTTGCTCAGCTCTTATAAGGAAACACTAACTAACTAAAGCACTATACCCTCCTTGACTTCTCATAAGTATTAGTCTCCCGATTGGTCCTTCCTGATCAAGTGAAAAATCAGTTCCCTTCCCTAATCTGATCAGTAAAAAACCAGTTCCCTATACTAATCTGGTGTGTCCAAGGGTCAGTTTCAAGGTTACTCTCCAGTCCAGCTGGTGAATCTGGGAATTTTGCGGCAATGTTACAATTGCCTTATGTACACAGACAACCCTCTCCTCCTTCCAACAAACTCTAATACATGTGAGAGATGCAGTTACTCAGCCAAACTGGAGGCAGAGCTCTCTCAACCCAAGACTGGCACAGTCAGTCAGGAGGAAAAGGTAACCACCCAAACCACAAATCCAGTCTCACACAGACCTATTGCATCTGCATACCCAACATATAAACACACAAAAACATACTCGGAGGCTCTAAATAAAAATCTGCCTAAACAGCAAAGACCTCCTAAGCAGATATCCAAGCAACAGCCACCCCTCAACAATACCCACAAATCACATATCTCACAAAATCAGTGTGCCTCACAGTCACAGCCCTTAAGGCCAAACAACACACCAAATACACTTGTTATAGGGGACTCTATTGTCTGGCACACTGACATCCCGCTCACCAGACTGAACAAGGAGAAGGTCACTGTAAGCTGCTTGTCGGGTGCCAGGATCCGCCACATAACACAAGCACTCAGGTCACTCCAAAGCAAGTACAAGTATGACTCCGTCATTGTCCATGCTGGTGTGAATGACCTGAGACGTACCTCCCTGGACTACATAAAAAGAGACATAAAGGAGCTCTCTGACCATGTAGCCCAGGCTGGTATGACCCTGACCTTGAGTAGCATCTTGCCCTCACCAAGAATGATTCCACAGTATAAAGACAAAATGATCAGTTTCAACAATTGGCTAAAGTATTGGTGTCATTCAAAGGGGATCCAGTGTCTGTCAGCCTGGGATGACATGCTCGATAAGCCATGTTGCTTCGCTAGGGACGGCTTGCACATGTCACCCTTAGGCGTTCGTATACTGGCCAAGGCTCTTGCCACCCCCATAGTGCCTTTTTTAGGCAAGGCTCAAAGGACAAACCCACCTCCATAGACAACCCAGAGATAAAAAAACTAAAGGTGTTGCTACTCAATGCCAGAAGTCTAAACCTCAAGATGCACGCACTCGAGACTCTCCTCAGTATGGAGAAAATCGATGTCTGTGAGGTAACAGAAACCTGGTTCAAGGCTCCTGAGAGCACCCCAGCACTACCAGGTTATAACTCATACCATGCGTTTGAGCCCCAAAACTCGGACCGAAACACAAAAGGAGGGGGAGTATCTATATTCATCAAAGATACCTACACCTCCAGGTTAGTGGCACTGCATGAAGCATCGGAAACCATCCATGTGCAACTAACAGTGGGCAAAACTGCCTTTCAGTTTGTAGCCTGCTACAGAACACCCTCCCTATTACAGGAACCCCACTTGGCATTCCTGAGAACACTGGAGAATATGAAGGTCTCTTCAAACACTATGTTATTGGGTGACTTCAACTACCCAAACATTGACTGGGAAAACTACTCAAGCCCAAACACCCTCGCCCAACGGTTCCTTGAATTTATAAACTCTAACACAATGGAGCAACTGGTCACCACTCCCACAAGAGGGAACAACATATTAGACCTGGTCATCACCAACATGGGGACTCTATGTTCCACACCAGAGGTAAACCCCTCATTGGTAAGATCAGACCATAAACAAATTTCCCTGGACATCCATATCCCATCCCCACCCCCAGCCAAGTAAATCACTGTAAAGAATTTCTCAAAAGCCAACTTTGCACTTCTCAAGACTGAGGTGGAATCCTTCAAAGCCCCTGGGCCAGAGGATAATACAGCCCAATCCACAGAATCCTTTACAAATGCATTCTATGAGCACCTGCAGGAATGCATGGATCGTGCTATTCCAAATAAAACCAAGACTCACTCCTCCAAAAACATGAGACCGGTCTGGTGGACCCCAGCCATAAATAAGCTATACAACAGAAGGAGGAAGCTACTACATGACAGAGCAAAATCCCAAAAAGGGAAGGCATCTCTGATCAGTATTAGCAAGAAACTTTGATTCCTCATAAAATCATCAAAGGCCAGTTTTGAAAGAAAAATTGTCCTAGACACTAAAGGTAATCACAAGGCCTTCTTTAGTTATGTCAGGAACATGGGAGGAAACTCCCAGATATGCTCTGAATTGTTGCATAACGGTACAAAATATACCAAACCTACAGACATAGCCAACATCCTGGCAGACAGATTCAGCGCAAACTTCTCCCCCCTTCCTCCCCAAAGGAGAAAACACCTATCCCAACTGAATGTAACCTCCCTGACATCACAGATGCACAGGTGAAAGCTGCCCTCTCCAAAGCAAAAAACACAGCATCTATGGGACCGGACGGTGTCCCAGGCTGTGTCTTACACAAGCTTCAAGAAGAACTGAACCCTCACATTAAGTCACTGTTCAAACTTAGCCTTACTACAGGATACGTACCCAAAGAATGGCGTACAGCTGCAGTGGTCCCACTCCACAAATGTGGTGCCACAACAGACCCCGGAAACTATCGCCTCATAAGCCTGACTAGTCTGGTCTGTAAAGCTATGGAGCGTATTATCATGGAACTCATAAACAAAGACATTGGGAGCCTCCAGACACTGGACCCTAACCAATTCGGCTTTGTTACGGGCAGATCTTGCCTCTTAAAACTAGTTGATTTCTTTGAAACAGTTACCAAAGCCATAGATGAGGGCAAGGTAGTCCACACAGCCTACCTGGACCTCGCAAAAGCCTTCAACACAATACCCCACTTGGGCATCATAAATAAGCTTACCAGCTTAAATATCAACCCCTATATCATAAGATGGGTTGCAAACTGGCTCAGAGATAGAACCCGCATGGTCAGAATCGCAGGTGCCATTTCCGAATCCAAACCAGTTACAAGTGGTGTCCCACAGGGCTTAGTTCTGGGACCTCTCTTGTTCGGTATATACTTCTATGGGGTTCAGGGTAACACGGGGGGATTATGGCTGACAAAGTTTGCAGATGACTGCAAACTGGGGGCCATAATCAAATCTCCAGCTGACACAAGCATCCTCCAAAAGGGTCTCACAGAGACGGATGCTTGGTGCCAGAGCCACGGCCTCAAGCTAAATGCTAAAAAGTGCATAGTCATCCCCTTTGGGAAAAACCAAGGTGCCCACAAGTTACCACATAGGTGGTAATCCATTAAGTACGGAAGAAGTAATTGGAGATTTGGGGACCAACGTAGATAGTAATCTCTCCTTTGATAACCACATTGCCAAATTGGTTAGAAAGACCTTCTATATTGCCCACCTTATCATGAAAGGGTTCGCATCTAGATCAAGAGAGGTCATTGTACCCCTCTACTCGTCACTCATCAGGCCCATAATTGAATACAATGCCCCTTTTGGGATGTACCTTACCCGACACCTGCAGCAACTGGAGAGACCCCAAAAGTACCTCACCAAGAGTATCATGGGCTACAAACAGATGTCCTATGCAGCTCGACTAAAGAAACTCCAGCTCTACTCAGTTGCTTACTGCCTACTCAGAGGCGATCTATGCCTGACGTACAAAGCCATGTCAAACCCAGAATTAATGGACATGCTCCACCTCAAAAATCCAAGTCCCTTAGAGCTACACGCTCCAGGGACCTAAACCTCAGCACAAAAATAAATAGGACATGCTGGAGGGACAGATTCATTTACCAGAGGCTCCCCTCACTCTGGAATAGAATCCCAATTCATGTTAGACATAGCCCCTCGCTGACCCTCTTCAAGCGAAATTTGGACACGTGGATGGGAAATCGCAAATTCACCCCTGGGATCTCTCCTGTGTCCCTGCTAGACAGAGGCACAGTAAACTAATCTTAAAAGGGTACCTTCTGTGACCTACTTTACAGAGGTACAGTAGGCTAATCTAATAGGGAGGCGGAAGCCAAATACATTCTGGCTAGGCTTATAAATGCCCTAGGGCAGATAGCCTATTATCTACCTATGAACCTATGAAACACTCTAATTAATATTGGATGGTGGGAAGAAAGAGAGACTCATTCAATTTTCTTTATTTGCTTTATCCAGACAGGTAGTTTCTGAACTAGCTAAACTTTTCAATTTCAGCACCATAGTCAGATGATGTATTCTGTCAGATGACTGGATGTACATTTATGAAGGACTCGCTTTAAGCATCTACACGGACCACATTCTTCCCTGAGATTATCAAGCTATATCTGTGGCTAGTCTGTTAGTGTACTGCTACTTGTATTGCAAGTTACCAGAAGATTAGATGAAGCCAATGGTTAGAAGACTTTTGTCTTCCCCTAACAGCCTTGAACCTATCAGGGAGCAGACATACTGTTATGACTGGCTGATGACATTTGCTAAGCTAATGTACTTGCATTCCTCTGGGTGGGGTCCCAATACTTGATGTTCAACAAAGTGACAGTTTGAACTAGGATTTCCCTCTGCCCACAGGGCTATTGCTGACTCCTGACTCTCATCCAACCTTAACCAACACCTGAAACATTTAATGGGACCCACTATCTCCTCTTTTCCTCTAACATTTCCCTTCTGACTTATCCCCCCTGCTTCTGTCACGTCTGTCATTTACTGATAACTAGATAGATTGAATATACTGGGTTGCTTCTGCCCACATGCATTGTACATTAGGTATAGAACTGGATCAAATTAGTCTATCAGGCTCTACATTTTATGAGTATACGCAGAAATGCAGTAAGTCTGTTTTGCATTGGCAGCTCTGTGGCAATATATCATAAATTATCCACTTTCTTTCTTGTATGTGCTATAAGTATTTATTTCATAAAAATGATCTAATATAGCAACAAACAAATGCATATTACATGTTACGGGACATTGTCGCATGTATAGAATAACATTAGAAAGAAGCAGAGAGAAAAGCTTACTAATCCCGATATTCCAAGTGTCCGCAAGCATTGGACTGCTCACTCCATGCTGCTCCATAAAAGAATTATAAACTAAAACTGACAAAAGAGTAGTACGAAAGGCATCCTGTCTCTGGATAAGTACCTTTCAGATTTAGCTTAGATACCATAAAAACATGCACTAGTCAGGCTGTAATCATCAAGTCTATAGCAAAGATAAGGTAGTTAAACACCACTAGAACCTAACCTAGGTATGACAAAACTACTGTAATTGCCTTTCAGCAAAAGCATGGATACACGGATCAGGAAGCAAATAGTCTACTTAGGTTACAGAGTATGCATCCTTTGCTTACTATCATGGCCTACAAGATAGCATCCAATCAAATCTATTACACCATCCATCAATAGTATATAACCAGTATAGACTGTCCTCCCTCTGACAGAATATAAACCTTATCTATAGGTGTGACTAGCATCTCTAGTCTGTAGTTGTAATAAGCTAAGTCCAGGGAAGAAGGAACAACAGAAAAGGAATTTAAAAAAAAACATTTGCATCAAGTTGCGTTACAACCCCTATGTTAAAACACGAAATATGCATAAATATTAAAGCATTTAGGCAATCTAGTGCAATTGATTCTATCTAATGCAACATAAATTAAAAAGAAAGCAACCATCAAGATATTCCAATGCAGTAAATAATGAGATCCAGCATGGGTGTAAGAATGCATGTGGGTAAGAGTTTTATTTATTCTCTACCCCTTAGTTTATAAAGCTTTAGTTGACTGCCATAAAGACATACATACATAATAGGTGCTCATTTCCCTTTCATAAAATTTAGGAAATGTTATTTAACCCATATGTGAAAAATTATTTCCTAGTGTACTTTCTGAGATGTAAATGATGAGATATGAGTGTGGGTGGGGAAAAAAATGTTCTGCAGTATATTCTAGCAGAATTCTAAAGTGGCAGCGTCATTGTAACATTTAAACTTTTTTTTGCGTGTGTGTTCCCACCACCCAACTTAAAGCCCTGGTACACATCATTAGCAGTGAATTAGTAAAGAGAGTGGCGGGGGAGCACACACAAAAATGTTATGTATAAATGTAAAAGTGATACTTGAACATTACAAGAGGACAATATAGTACAGTACTTTTGAAACCATTGTCCTGCAGCTACTGGAGGGCACAGGATGCCAGGCAGCAACAAAGAGCAGATATTTTAATACCACACAGCCTATTTCCAACTGTAACAGTGACTATAGCAATCCCAGTGATCTACTGCTTCATTTACAGTGACCCCCGACCTGGTGATATCATCCGTTGACATTCCCATTGAATTCTGGGTAATGGAACTTTGAAATGGCTCTGGAAGCCTGGGAAAAGGCTTGGAGTGCAAGACAAGGCCCAGGAAGGCAACAGAGAGGCCCCACAACCGAGTTAAACAGGTCTGAACATTACTTACATGACCAACATGGGAAACAACTTCCAGGAGAGTCAAAAAGCACAGGAAACACGCAGCTGTACTCCATGTAAATCAATTTACAGTTAGAGATGAGTCCAATCCCCAAAAAAGATATTTAGTTGTTGTTTCTTCAAGTTATTTAAGACTTTAACTTGATAAGAAAAATGTACTTTGACATAGATTTTTAATGCCATTTAAAGAAAACAATGACAGTTTAATTGAATTTTATTGTATATTTTGAGCCATATACATTAATCCTGACAGGAAAAACATTTGTAGCAATGTGTCCCATTTCCCTGGGGGAAATTTTAACCACTAAATCAGACCATTATGGTCGGTGGTGTCTATTTTCCTGTTCTTACCCTCAATTTAACTGCCCTATACTTTTTCTTAACATATATAGCCCATGTTCCAACCAGCATCTATTTGATTATGAAATTCACAATCCATTATTACAGTATACTAATCATTTATATATTGTAGGGGGTGACTGGAATGCGCTTATTGACCCCTTGAGCTTCAGCTCAAATAAAAACAGGAAGCAACCACCCTAAATGACTACATCTATTCAAGACCTGTTAAATAACTTCAACTTAATTGACCCATTTCAAAGTTCTGATCATGATAGAACAGAAAATAAATATACCTACTTCTCGGCATTTCATAAAGTCTGGTCTAGAATTGACTTTTTCTTATTTCTGATGTCTTCTCAAATAAAATTAGTAATATTTTCCTTGTAGCAAGATCTACCTCAGATCATTCCAATGTGTCTCTGAGCATCAACCTAACACAACACATTAATGGTCACGGTAGCAGTCCCACCTGCACATTAAATAGTAATATACTTAAAAAAGATGATGTTATAAATATAATTAACCAATATCTGAAACAGTTTGAGCTTGAATCCCATGTGTGCCCCATCCCCTTTGATGTTCAATGGGCTGCTGCCAAAGCTGTTATGAGAGGGACACTTATACAAAAAGCATCCTTTTATAAAACAAAAGGAGCAAATACATATCCCTGACCTCACTAATGAGTACAAGAAGATCTAGTTACAACTTCAAAATAAATACTCTCTGGACCTAGAAAACAAACTACATGTGACTCAAAGAATATATACCTTTCATCAACAAAACCAATCCTTAGCCGAATTAAGGCTGCTGTATAGATACTCGGAATGGGCTCAAACCTCCTCTAGAACACTGGCCAAACTAATAAACATCAAAGATTGCCCAAACTATATATCTGAATTAAAATATAAAGGGAAAACTCTATACAGAAATTATGACATTGCTAATTCTTTCACAGAAATCTTTAGTGACATTTACAGCCCCCAAAAAACAAACTTATAAGGATACCTACAAAGAATTCCTGGATAAACTATCCTTTCCCAAACTAAGTCATTCACAACATAATCTATTAGCTAGCTATATAACTCTAAATGAAATAAAGTTAGCTATCAAAAAGCTCAAACCCAACAAGGCACCAGGACCCGATGGTTTTACAGGTGACATTTTCCAAATTTTCAATAATCAGCTTATTAAAATTCTTCTTAACCTCTACAACTGCATCATCTTAAAGGGGATTACTGATAAATATTGGAACGACTCTAAAACAATCATTATCTTGAAACTTAATTCTGACAAGCATAACCCTCTTAGCTATAGACCCAGTGCTCTCATTAATATAGATATAAAAATGTTGATGTCTATCCTAGCAAGTAGAATACAGAAGGTTCTGGCTTCAATTATTTTCTCTGAGCAAATAGGTTTCATGAAACAATGACAGGGATGGGATAATACTCTTACTTTAGACACAAGAATGTTATTTCTTAAAAATGATAACCATCCAAGATACACCCTCATGCTTGATGCCACTAAAGCTTTTGACAATGTGGATCTAAATTTCTTATATCTAACCATGTAATACTTCAACTTACCTGATTTTATGATTAACACTGTTAGAATGCTTTACAACAATGCTTCTACCTCCCTGTACATCAAAAAACAATGTCTCAAACTATTACAATTACTAATGGAACTAGGCAGGGCTGCCTCCTTTCATCATATCTTTTTAATATTTATCTTGAACCTCTTCTTCTATTCATTAGCCAAAAAACATATCATTATATACCAAGAGTTTTTAACATTGAGATAAAATATTCAGCATTTGCAGATTATTTAAATATTTACTTTGAACTCTCGAATGGTGATCTCCATAAAATTCATAAATCAATAAGTCTCTTTTACACTCCTGATAACTATAAACTAAATCCCACAAAATCTTCTATTTTCCCATTAAATCCTTGTAAACACCTGGAATCCTACTCCCCCTGTCTGACATACCTGTTAAATATTCAATCAAATATCTAGGAATAAACTTTATGCACTCACATCAGGATTTAATGAAAGTTAACTTGAGTAGAGTCTGGGAACAAATCAACAACAACCTATCCAGATGGAAAAATATAAATGTATCCTTACTGTCAAAAACTGCTATTGTTAAAATGAACATTCTCCCCAGGATATTATTTCATCTAAACTTCATAAACTTAAATATGCCCCCAAATTTTTTCAATAAAATGGAAACTACCATCTCAGAATTTTTCTGGTTCCCTAAATCAACCAGAATCTCTTATAAAAAATTAATACTTCCAAAAGAAAAAGGTGGATTGAGCCTCCCCGATTTTAGTCTTTACTATAATATAATAAATGCAAGCCATTTAATCCAAATTGCAATCTATGAACTATTGGTTGATATATGCATCCCAATCTGGGTCAAAAACTTGTGCAAGTATATACAATCACTCAAATTAAATACTCACTCTTTCCCATATTTAATGCTTGACAGTGAATACAAATCTAAAATTCTACCTACATTAAAAAATAAAATTAATATTGTTCAAGCATTGCTGCATTCTATTGATCTACAGGATACTCTTCTTGTTCTCTAACCAATTCACCTAAACACAAATATAAAAATTAATAATAAAATGATAGACCTATCTAGCCTTTCTTTAATTAAAAATGCCATGGTATGGCATTTTTACCATTTCAAGAACTTTGCTGCTGTTAAAGAATGTTTTGGGACCTGAAGTAGATATGACCCCATGTTAAGACAACTTAATTTATTAATAAAACAAAAATTTGCAAACACCAAAGTGAGTGAACAAGACGTAACCCTAGCACAATCAATTATCAAAACCCTTTCCCTTAGGAACAAAATGAGATATCATGCCTACAAGCTCTTGATAAACATCAAATATCAAAAATCACTCTTATCCTCCAATTACTGGGATGACATTCAAGGTGAAATTTCTACTGAGTCCAAATATGAAGCTATTTGGAATACCTTTAATCTAACCCCTTTCAAGAATTTGATTTATACCCAACTTAAGATCAATAATAACTCCTACTATTCTCCTGGGGTTCTATTAAATTTAGGTACAACAAAAACCTAACATGTCCTTTTTGTTCCCTCCAGCATGCAGATTTACTCCACATCTTTTGGAGTTGCAAACATATATATAAATTATGGTGGTCTCTTAGATCTCAACTGGAAAAAATGGGGTGCAGAGGACCACCTTTTCCTGGCAATCCAGAATCCTGAATATTATTTCTAAACCTATAACAGGTGTTCGGAGACACATCTTAATAACTGTGTGTGCTCTTCTCAAATACGTTATAGCTAAGAACTGGGTAAATCCCTCAGTAATCTCTTGGGAAAATTTTAAAACTATGGCAAGTAAGTATATATCTGCACATAAATTTTGCTCTAACAGCAAAAAGGAAAAATACTATTTCCAGAAATACTGGTGCAGTCCCTTTGACTTAATTCAATCAAAATAATTGTCATACAACAATCACTACTATTAACAGAATCTGTGAAGACCTTTGTGTTCGTACTTTTCAGTCCTATAACAGATTAATGCTGATGATAATCTATTGTCAGTTACACTAGTATGATGTCCCTTTACACATTTGTTAAGGCATCCAAGTTGTAAATAGTTGTAAATATTGTGAATAGTTTTCTCTCACAATATACCTCCTTTTTCTTCTTTATTCTACTCATTAATCAAACTTACATTCTTTCCTCTAACCATCGCTAATTCTCCTGTTAAATATGGACAAATTATATCTTTTCTTGTATCACATTAGTTTCTTATAAGGGGGTCTCTTCACTACTTTCTATCCCTAAGGTTCATGTTTTTGATACAGCTACCCTAGGTGTTTAGGATAGAAGCATTTCCTTTATCACCTTTTATTTTTATTTTATTTTTCTTTTCTTTTTTATTGCCTTGCTATGATAGAATATGTCCGCTTGTTATATGGTTGCAATTCTTTTGTATAGCAAGACTGATGTTGTTGTTTGTCTTTTGGCTTTTCCCGGTATGGGGTCGCCACAGCAGAACTCCAGTCCGCTAATGATTGTAAGTAGATTTTTACGAAATGCCAAGGTACCAGCTCGATGCCCAACCTTCAACGAAGGCACGCCCATTTTATTATGTTGTGTCTTGATATGCTTCTGTTTTTTTAAGTTATAAATCTTGCAAAACTAATAAAAATTATATTTGAAAAAAAAGAAATGAAGTCCTCCTCCTAGCTGATAAACAGTAAAAATAAAACTACTAATTTTTCCTGCCATGAAACAGCTGCTATTTCATAGTGAGTGACATACGTTCTTCTTTTGTTGACTATTCCCTGCTGCTTCTGTATACTTAGAAAACAGTTTGTAACTCTATAATTCTCACTGCAGACTTTATCTGAAGTGTTGGATTCCTGTATGGCATTTCTTCCTTCTCTTTATCCAGTTTACCTCCTATATTCTCCTACTAACATTTTATCTCCAAATACAAATTTGCATCTTTTTGGTCATGCAGCCTTAATTTTCTGCTGCATTTCCTTGCTGCTACACTTTATCACAAAAGTTGTGGCCTTCCTTAATTAGGCCATAAACTAAGAAAAGTATACTAATTATGTCATGGATGAATATACCCACACTTGCCTAACAGTATGACTGGCATTCTTCCTCTTCATTCCATTTCATTTGGAAAGCCACTGCCCATGCTTTATAAAATAGATCATCCTTTATTAGATTGAATTAAGAATTCTCTTTTTGTTGTGTAGCCTCTGTTCCATTCTCACAGCACTGTGCGAGTTGTAGTACAGCTAAATGGACAGCTTAACACTTTAAGAAAATCCAATAGGCAAAACAATCAGGGTTTCTTGTAGCTTTACTGAGATTTCTTAACTTTAATACTTTTTTTTTGTAAAACTGCAACACAATACAAATAGCAACATATCAGAATATATACAATATACAGCACTTCTAAATACAAAGAATTACAACATACGAATTACTTACAGGAAATGTGAATGCCAGGGCCTGAGAAAAGAAGATCATGACTGCACTTCATGAAGGCTAGAAAGAAAGCTGCTTCCTGACTGAGTTACATCACTTCCTGAGGCTTGATATAATGCTGTAAAACAAGTTAATCTGTTGTGTTGTGTCTTTTAGCTTATCCCGGTTAGGGGTCACCACAGCAGAACTCCGGTCCGCTAATGTTTGGTAGTGGATTTTTATATGCCGAGTTACCAGCCCTGACACACAACCTTCAACGAAGTCACGCCCATTCACGCATGCCTCCATACAGAAGATGCTCTAGCTGAGCATCGAACGTGACAACGTCTTGCTGTGAGGCGACAACGCTACTGCAGCACCACTACCGCAGTGCAAAACTAACTGTTATAAATAAAAGGCCACTAGATGGCAGCAACAGATCAAAACTGCTCAAACTGTACAACTATGATATAAACTGCATGAATTGCTATGAAGGGCAGAATACTCCCTGCCTGGCATATTACGGGATACCACTACACTTATTAATATTACTACACACAATAACACATTTTAACCATTTTCAGAAACAAGAACTACAATGTCTGAGACTGGACTCAAATAAACATTAGCAGTTCCTTGTTTGACAACTCTTACATCCACCTTTCTCACTTTATCATCTCTGCTTGGCAACATGTCAGTGATAAGTCCCACAGGCCATTCATTCGTGCATTTTTGACTGTCCTTCATTAGCACAACATTACCTACTTTAACATTTGGATAGTCTCAAGTCCACTTTCTGCAACTTTGTAAGGTGGACAAGTATTCCCTTTTCCATCTTTTCCAGAAGGTGTCAGCAAGACTCTGAATTTGCTTCCATTGTTTTACATGAAGGCCTGCTGTTTCGAAGTTACTAGAAAGAGCCAACAGACAGTTTGTCTTTTTAGTCAAAAGTATGGCTGGTGTAAGAACCTCAGGATTATCTGGATCATTTGACACTGGTACTGAAGGTCTTGCATTCATAATAGCCATAACTTCCGCCATCAAGGTACTTAAACTCTCATGGGTCAGATGAGTGGGCTTATCTTGGAGCAACATTTTATCCAAGATGTGTCTAACTACACCTATTAGTCTTTCCCAAGCACCTCCCATATGAGATGAGTGCGGAGGATTGAAGACCCATGTGCATCCTTTATATTGTAGATAATCTTGTACTGCTGTATCACCTGCATAAATATTCAGTTCCCTATAAGCTTCCACAAAGTTTGCCCCTCTGTCAGAGCGAAGTAACTTTTCTGGGTCACGGATTGAAAATAATCTTCTCAAGGCATTAATAAAACTGGAAGCTGACATAGATTCAATTAGTCCTATATGTACAGCTCGTGTAGACAGACATATAAAAAGTACTGCCCAGTGTTTGTTGTCAGCACTACTTCCTCTAGTACAGTGGGTTACCTCTGTCCATGGGCCAAAAATATCAATACCCATGCTAGTGAATGGTGGTTCAGGAGTCACTCTATCTTCTGGTAAATCTGTCATCTTTTGACTTTCTAATTTCCTTCTCAGTTTACGACAAATAACACATTTGTGAATAACTGTAGATGTCAGGTGCTTACCACCAAGGATCCAGAAATCTGCAGCTCTGATTGTACCTTCTGTTATGTGACACCCTTGATGAGCCACTTGGTTATGGTAATATCTCACAATCAGTGTAGCAAGGTGATAATGATGGGGGATGATAATTGGTTGCTTCTCTTGTTCAGGCAATGTGGCAAAGGACAAGCATCCGCCAACTCTCAGCAGTCCATCTTGATCTATAATAGCACTAAACTTCTTGAGAAGAGTCTGTTATGGCAATGCCTTTTGCTCTTTTACGCATTCATATTCCTTTTTGAAGTATTTGTGCCGAACAGAAGAGATGATCACATTCTTTGCTTGTGAAAGTTCCCCTAAGCTAACTTGCTGATGAAAACTTTTCCAGCCTATAAGTAGAGAGCTATCTGATTTTCTCTGAAATCTTTTGGCAATATGAATAAGTCTGGCTATAGTTTCAACTAGTGTCTTCCAGTTTGAAAATCTTTCAAAACAATGTGAATGAATAGTAGAATCAAAGGCTCTAGTGCTGAAGCTTGCAACTGCTGGTTTAATTTCAGGATCAGCTTCAGGCTCTATGAGGGGATATCCAGTAGCCGTGTCATTTGAATTGTCTTTAACTGGCTGGTAAAGAAACAAAGGGCCTGAGAACCATATAGTGTTCTGAAGGCAGGCTGTCTATGTGGTCCTTGTAGCATAATCAGCAGGGTTTTGCTCTGTGGGTACATAGAAACACTGATCAGGATGAGTTACTTGTCTGATTCTATTTACTCGGTTGAAGACATACAGAAAGAATTTTCTAGAGGTATTGCAGATGTACCCCAAGACAGTTTTACTATCTGAAAAGAATTTCACAACATCCAGTTCCAGGTCTATTTCACCTCTGATTAGCTCATACAGTTCTACCACTAATACAGCTGTACATAGCTCCAAACGTGGGATTGTATGCGCTGGTCTAGGGCTTAATTTAGATTTTCCCATAACGAACCAACATGATATACACTTACTGCATCAGTTGTTTTCAAGTAGGCTACTGCACCTATAGCTGTGATGGATGCATCTGAGAAAATATACAATTCCTTTTTACAGGCTACTGTCAGTGAAACAGGCCCATAACATCTGGGTATCTTTAAGCCTTTCAAAGCCTGCAAAGACTCCTTTCACTGAATCCGCTCATGCAGTCTGTCTTGTGGGAGTAATGCATCCCATTCCCCAGATGACAGTTCACAGACTAAGGCCTTACCTTTTATAGTTGCTGGTGCAACAAACCCAAGGGGATCATAAAGGCTGTTCACGGTAGCTAAGATTCCTCTTCTGGTGAAGGGCTTTTTCTCTGAAGAGACCTGAAAAACAAAGCTGTCTGTTTCTAGATCCCAGCCTAGTCCTAAACCTTTCTGAAGAGGAAGGGAGTCTTTACCCAGACAAAGATCTTTAAGGTCCTTAGTTCTATCTTCTTTAGGAAAGGCTTCCATGACCTACTTGCTGTTAGAAGCAACCTTATGAAGCCACAGATTAGATTCTGCCAGCATCTGCTTTGTTTTGTTGAGAATGTCAATTGCTATCTCAGTAGTGCTAGCCGATGAGAGTCCATCATCTACATAGAAATGTCTCATCACAAAGTGTTTGGCATCTTGTCCATAATGTTCAGCTCCTTTTAGGACAGCTTTACGCATACAGTATATAGTCACAGCACCAGAGGGACTGTTGCCGTAGGCATGTACTCTCATTCTGTACTCCACTACTTCTTTGTCTTTGTCATGATCATTGTACCAGCGAAAACGTAAATAATCTTGGTGGTCCTCTCTCACCAGAAAACAGTAAAGCATCTGCTGCACATCAGCTGTGAAGGCTATGGGCTCTTTTCTAAAGTGCATGAGGACCGCTAGTAAAGTAAAACGAATTGTAGAAACAGTCCAACAATGTAAAACAAACAAAAAATACTCTGTTCCCACTTGTAGATATTGCACCAGCACTATGACAATCAGTAACTTCTTCTGTGACTTAAAAAACTTTTTTATTATAGAAAACAATTAAAACCATTCGGTTAAGCGCTTTCATCAATTCAGACTTCTTCAGAACAATACAATTTAATTAAAACAGTTCATTTATACGTTCTTCTTTGGTCACATGGTAGTCTCCATTCATGCCTTAAAGTGCTAGTACTTACATAAATAATTCCATATACAATATTTATACTTTAGCCTTATAAATGATCTATTCAATCTTTAAATTATACTAAAAACACATAGAGATATTTGATTTTATACATTCAAAATGTTAATAAAATGTTAATAAAATATTTTAAAACGTTTTTTTATGAAATTTTTTGTATAAAATTATTTAAAAACATTTAGACTTCAATTACATCTGAGCTTCCAAAATTGGGTTGATTGACAAGTATTCATTTATTCCTGGTGGAACTGATGCATTTAATTTAATTTGCCAAATAATTTCTTTCTCTTCCACTATTTTTTTAATATTTCCACCCCTAGGATTGTCTTTAACCACTTCTAATATTCCAAAATTAAAACCTGAACATTCCTGGTTTTCTTTCAAATGTCTCCACAGAGCATTCCTGTCATCCTTCTTTTGTATACTATAAAGATGTTTGTATATTCTATTTCTTAGGCATCTGGTGGTCTTTCCAACATAAAATACTGTACATTTTGTACATTTTGCAAGATAAACCAGTTGCCTAGATCTACAGTTGCCCTTTCGAAACCATACTTTGGTGTTATTAATATCTTTCAATTCTAAACTGGGGACTGTTATAATGTGTTGGCACTGTTTACATGTTCCACATTTTTGTGTACCTTTATTGATGACATTTGTGGGTGGTATTTTCCTTTCTAGTAATTTCTTCATATTGTAAATAAATGAATACTTGTCAATCAAACCAATTTTGGAAGCTCAGATATAATTGAAGTCTAAATGTTTTTAAATAATTTTATATAAAAAATTTTATATATAAAAAAAGTTTTTAAATATTTTATTAACATTTTGAATGTATAAAATCAAATATCTCTATGTGTTTTTAGTATAATTTAAAGATTGAATGGATCATTTATAAGGCTAAAGTATAAATATTGTATATGGAATTATTTATGTAAGTACTAGCACTTTAAGGCATGGATGGAGACTACCATGTGACCAAAGAAGAAAGTATAAATGAACTGTTTTAATTAAATTGTATTGTTCTGAAGAAGTCTGAATTGATGAAAGCGCTTAACCGAATGGTTTTGTTTTCTATAATAAAAAAGTTTTTTAAGTCACAGAAGAAGTTACTGATTGTCGTAGTGCTGGTGCAATACCGCTAGTAAAGTATTGTTTAAATCAGGACAATGTAACAGTACCTTATTTAAAGAAATACCTTCACATTCTGCACTGGAATCAAACACAGCTCTTTTTTTATCAGGTTTGTGTGGGGTGGTAAACACCAAACATTGGTGGATACCAGTGGTGTTTACCTTGATCCAGTGGTCCTGCAATTTCAGCGTAATCATTATCCAGTAACCTTTTGATGAATTCTGTGAAATCTCTCTTTACCTTTGGCTTTTTTTGTAAGATTCTACAAAGACAGTTCAGGGGCTTCATGGCTTGTTCTCTATTATAAGGTAAATGATACGAGGTGAGCAATTGGGCGGAGGTGAGGGTGATGATAAGCCACCTCTGGAGTAGGAATTTCTGACTTGTCATCAGGTATCATGTCGCACTCTATCAGTGTAGGTAATAGGAATCGCTTTTCCTTATCAAAAGATTCAATAACACATTCTATGGCTCTTCTGCCTGCAGTTTCCATAATGCCTGCACATGTCTTTAAAGTATAGGGAGCTGCAGTTGTTTTAATCTTAAAGATATCGAAAAAGTCTGACCTTGCAAGTACTTTGTTGCTCTGCTCATCAAGAACTGCATAAATCTTCACTGCTTTGTCTCTTTTCCCGGTGGGATACACAGTGACTAAACAGATTTTAGAACATGACTGTGGATTTTTACCTTGGCCACAGATTTCAGTGCACTTAGACATCACTGAAGAAGGGGAATCCTCTTTTTTCTCCCTGCTCTGATCTTTCCTGGCTTCTACCATCCCTGCTGGTTGTGGAGGTGGAGCAGGGTGTAAGGATGCTATGTGTTTCTCACTGCCACATTTTGTGCACTCAACTGATATTTTACAGTCTTTAGCTATATGCTTAGTAGATTCATAGCACCTGAAACAGATGCAATTTTGTTTAAGCAATTCACCTAAACACAAATATAAAAATTAATAATAAAATGATAGACCTATCTAGCCTTTCTTTAATTAAAAATGCCATGGTATGGCATTTTTACCATTTCAAGAACTTTGCTGCTGTTAAAGAATGTTTTGGGACCCGAAGTAGATATGACCCCATGTTAAGACAACTTAATTTATTAATAAAACAAAAATTTGCAAACACCAAAGTGAGTGAACAAGACGTAACACTAGCACTAACAATCAATTATCAAAACCCTTTCCCTTAGGAACAAAATGAGATATCATGCCCACAAGCTCTTGATAAACATCAAATATCAAAAATCACTCTTATCCTTCAATTACTGGGATGACATTCAAGGTGAAATTTCTACTGAGTCCAAATATGAAGCTATTTGGAATACCTTTAATCTAACCCCTTTCAAGAATTTGATTTATACCCAACTTAAGATCAATAATAACTCCTACTATTCTCCTGGGGTTCTATTAAATTTAGGTACAACAAAAACCTAACATGTCCTTTTTGTTCCCTCCAGCATGCAGATTTACTCCACATCTTTTGGAGTTGCAAACATATATATAAATTATGGTGGTCTCTTAGATCTCAACTGGAAAAAAATGGGGTACGAGAGGACCACCTTTTCCTGGCAATCCAGAATCCTGAATATTATTTCTAAACCTATAACAGGTGTTCGGAGACACATCTTAATAACTGTGTGTGCTCTTCTCAAATACGTTATAGCTAAGAACTGGGTAAATCCCTCAGTAATCTCTTGGGAAAATGTTAAAACTATGGCAAGTAAGTATATATCTGCACATAAATTTTGCTCTAACAGCAAAAAGGAAAAATACTATTTCCAGAAATACTGGTGCAGTCCCTTTGACTTAATTCAATCAAAAGAATTGTCATACAACAATCACTACTATTAACAGAATCTGTGAAGACCTTTGTGTTCATACTTTTCAGTCCTATAACAGATTAATGCTGATGATAATCTATTGTCAGTTACACTAGTATGATGTCCCTTTACACATTTGTTAAGGCATCCAAGTTGTAAATAGTTGTAAATATTGTGAATAGTGTTCTCTCACAATATACCTCCTTTTTCTTCTTTATTCTACTCATTAGTCAAACTTACATTCTTTCCTCTAACCATCGCTAATTCTCCTGTTAAATATGGACAAATTATATCTTTTCTTGTATCACATTAGTTTCTTATAAGGGGGTCTCTTCACTACTTTCTATCCCTAAGGTTCATGTTTTTGATACAGCTACCCTAGGTGTTTAGGATAGAAGTATTTCCTTTATCGCCTTTTATTTTTATTTTATTTTTCTTTTCTTTTTTATTGCCTTGCTATGATGGAATATGTCTGTTTGTTACATGGTTGCAATTCTTTTGTATAGCAAGACTGATGTTGTTGTTTGTCTTTTGGCATTTCCCGGTATGGGGTCGCCACAGCAGAACTCCAGTTTGCTAATGATTGTAAGTAGATTTTTACGAAATGCCAAGGTACCAGCTCGATGCCCAACCTTCAACGAAGGCACGCCCATTTTATTATGTTGTGTCTTGATATGCTTCTGTTTTTTTAAGTTATAAATCTTGCAAAACTAATAAAAATTATATTTGAAAAAAAAGAAATGAAGTCCTCCTCCTAGCTGATAAACAGTAAAAATAAAACTACTAATTTTTCCTGCCATGAAACAGCTGCTATTTCATAGTGAGTGACATACGTTCTTCTTTTGTTGACTATTCCCTGTTGCTTCTGTATACTTAGAAAACAGTTTGTAACTCTATAATTCTCACTGCAGACTTTATCTGAAGTGTTGGATTCCTGTATGACATTTCTTCCTTCTCTTTATCCACTTTACCTCCTATATTCTCCTACTAACATTTTATCTCCAAATACAAATTTGCATCTTTTTGGTCATGCAGCCTTAATTTTCTGCTGCATTTCCTTGCTGCTACACTTTATCACAAAAGTTGTGGCCTTCCTTAATTAGGCCATAAACTAAGAAAAGTATACTAATTATGTCATGGATGAATATACCCACACTTGCCTAACAGTATGACTGGCATTCTTCCTCTTCATTCCATTTCATTTGGAAAGCCACTGCCCATGCTTTATAAAATAGATCATCCTTTATTAGACTGAATTAAGAATTCTCTTTTTGTTGTGTAGCCTCTGTTCCATTCTCACAGCACTGTGCGAGTTGTAGTACAGCTAAATGGACAGCTTAACACTTTAAGAAAATCCAATAGGCAAAACAATCAGGGTTTCTTGTAGCTTTACTGAGATTTCTTAACTTTAATACTTTTTTTTTGTAAAACTGCAACACAATACAAATAGCAACATATCAGAATATATACAATATACAGCACTTCTAAATACAAAGAATTACAACATACAAATTACTTACAGGAGATGTGAATGCCAGGGCCTGGGAAAAGAAGATCATGACTGCACTTCATGAGGGCTAGAAAGAAAGCTGCTTCCTGACTGAGTTACATCCCTTCCTGAGGCTTGCTATAATGCTGTAAAACAAGTTAATCTAACTGTTATAAATAAAAGGCCACTAGATGAAAGCAACCGATCAAAAATGCTCAAACTGTAGAACTATGATATGAACTGCCTGAATTGCTATGAAGGGCAGAATAGCCTCCATTTAATGAGCCTTGTCACAATGCTCTCATGCTACTAGTATCAATACTAATACTAATACCAATACTAATGCAAATACTAACACTAATACTAATATTAATACTAATACCAATACCAAAGATACTAGTATTAATACTACTAATAATAGCAATACCAATACTATTACTTATAATAACAACAATGATAATAACAATAATGAACTCTTCCGTCTCTTATTCTATTCAAGTCAGATAGCTTATCATTAGCATAGCATCCTAGAAGATGTAATTTATGACCATAAATATAAAACTTAGAAATGATTATCGCTTTGCTGTCATCCACAAAAGTTAATTTAATTTCTTAGTGAGTATTATTATTGCTGTTTTTTTTTAAATATATTAATATTAATATCATCAATGTCAGTGGTGCAACAGGACTAACCTTTCTAGCAGAAGACTGTAGGTTCCATTCCCATGCCAGGTAGATCAGTTGGTAACAGTACAGTGGAACATAAGAGGGGTGCTGCACTCTTGAGTATTTTATCATTCAGATAAGATGCTAAACTGAGATTTCATCTGTTTGAGGTGTTGATAGCTCAGGTGATTGCAAAAGATCCCATGGCACCTATTGAAAAGAGTAAGGGTCCTTTATTTAACACAAGATAAAAATATTTTTATTGCATACTGACATATTTACAAAATGCACATATATACACATTTCTATTTTTTACTATTTATCAATTTTCTTGTAACGTCCTTATTGTTATTCTCCAATAACTGATCCCCAATCCTTTTTCTACAACCATACTGTAACTTTTTGCACTATATCTGCCAAAATCCACTTCCCATTAAACAAAATATCATTCGGTCTTCCATTCTGAATGACTCATATTACATAAAATAAATTCTTATTTCCCCTTCTCATATATTCTTTCTTCTTGTTTTTTTAATGTCCATACATAATCATGTTCATATTCATATTGTTTATGTCATTAATACTCTCAAAATAAATTTCTTCACACAACCTTTTCCAGAGTTTCACCACTACTTTACATTTCAAAAAAATGATCTGTTGTCTCTTCCTTCACAAACATAAATAAATAAATAAATCAACACACTCTTATGACTTCTTTTTATATGGCATATTCCCCTTTATTGGTAACTTATTTATAACTAGTCTCCATAGGAAATCCTGACTATCTACTATCTTGGTACATCACTTTTTATTTCTTCAATAGCTTCAATCACTTCTTCTGGTAAAGTTTCCATTCGATTTACAAAATAATATTTTTTCATCACATTATTATACCCCATCCTTCTATCTTTCTCTATGTCATCAATTTCTGTTTTACATTAGTACTTTTTCTCGATAAATTTTTATTTCGGAATTTATATATTCTTTTTCTTATTCTTATCATATCCCAGAACATTTCTACTTATTTTTAAACATTCTCATAATTCATTTCTCATTCACTTTATTTAACCACCTTAATACTCCATACAAGTTTAAAGAAGCAGAAAAAAACAACTGAATTTACTAACTCCAACCCCCCTTCATCTTTACACATCTCTTTTCACTAGGTTGAATCTTGAACCCCATATGAAACAAAACACCAGCTGAACAATTCTCTTTTCATATTTTTCTGTGATCATATGGACATTTGACATACATGTTATTTTCCCCATACATAATACATAATACATAATTCACTAGATAAACCTTTTTCCTGAATGCTAATCTTTACATCCTCCACATAAGACTTATTTCATTTTCTTTTTTCAAACCCTCCCATTGCATATCAACAACTTCATTTTCCCCAAATTTTATCCGTAGCAAAAACACTTCATTCATTGAAAAATACACATTCCCGATTTTCACCACAGTACCTCAACCCTTACTTATATTTTTATTCACGGTTATTCCCATTTCCTTTAAACATCCATTCTGACAAACCAACACTTCTCTCATCTATAGTTTGCTCTTAGCAACTTCAACTATGTTGTCTGCATATGTCGGTACTATTGGACTCACCACCTCCATTTGCATCACATATCTAGCATCTTTCATTTTGTAAGCTATTTCAGTCTCTATCACATTCGTTACCAATACAAACAATATTCCATTCATGGGATATCCTTATCTTATACCACACTTCATGCATATTTCTTTACTTAATCAGCTTTTTACTAATAGTCTCAGTCTATTATTTTGATATGCTGACATACACACTCTCCTAATTCAGTTGCCTATTCCATACCTCTCCATAACATCCCACAAAGCATCATATCCTACTATACGAAATGACTTGCTGATATCACCTTCTGTAAGTTTCACATCCTCATTTTACTTATAATATCATCCAAAATTTCTGACAACCAATAACAGTCCTGGCATCCCTTCTCTTATATACCGTCTGTATTTTCTTCCATAATATCTCTCATCCTTCCTTAAATTCTCCTCTTTATTATTCTCATATATGAGTATATACATGTATGTGTGTGTGTGTGTGTGTGTGTGTGTGTGTGTGTGTGTGTGTGTGTGTGTGTGATTTTACATTTTTCATTACACTTCCACCCCTACTTGACTATTTTACTCACATATGCTGATACCTCCCCCCTTCTCCCTTGTAAATAATATCTGTGCCAAAACAGTAATGCTTTTTTTCTCAATTTCTTCTAAATATTTCCTTTTCCATATCCTAATATTCTCTTGCATTACTCTCTGAATTCTAATGCATTTCTATTCATTTCCCATATTCACATTCTCTTCCTTTCTTACATCATCCTACCATTGGGGAAAAAACACTTTTTATACTTCTTTTTAGATTAAATCCACCATTCAGCCCAATTTGTACAGAAACCCTTCATGATTATAAGATCCTTCCATAACTGCAATACTTCTCACTCTCGAACTTCAGCCCATAATTTCTCATTTATTCTTTTTATTCCCTTCCCTTTCCTATTTTAATATACTCCATTTCTTCCCTCACCTCCATCCATATTGCTAAATGGTCTGAAAAACCTGTCACAACTGTGTCACCATCTGTTACTCCCAAGCTTTCCAATAAATCAGAATAATCAATTTCATATCTAAGTGCCCGCCTTCTATAAGTCCAATTGAGATTTGTACCACACAGCTAATTTACCACATTTTATCATGTCCTGTATTTGCACAGCTAATTTACCACATTTTATCATGTCCTGTATTTGCCACATATTTCCCTATCTTTTTACATATTTCCCTAAAATCAAAATGAAAGTCCCCTGCAATTATAATTTTCATGTGAACCACTATATAGTCTAATGCTTGATGAAACAGATTCTTTTGTTCCTTGCTGGTTAATTATGCATATAATACTATAATTCTGTAAGCATGGTCTCTCCACCTCACATGTACAATGGTTAACCTTTTCACCCTTACTAATGTTACATATAGTATTTTCACTGTTTTTTTTTACGCAACACAGCCACTACAGAACAAAACTTGCTTCCTAAGCTCCACATATTTTCACTCCACAATATTTCTGTTTGCAGCCTTCTTCACTTGTCAGAAATTACATCCCCTAACATAATAACATAATAACATCCATATCACATTTAGTGTCCCTATCCTTCTTACGGTGTTAATAGTACTGTTCACTATGAAGTACTCCAAAATTGTTGATTTTCCTTCTTCTTATGTTTAGGGAAAATATTTTTAAATTTTAATTTTCTTATTTTTACTCTTTCCCCAAATGGATATTTTTTTTCCTGGGTTCATGTAGAAAAAAAATCCTTGATCCTCAGAATCAGATTTTTCACTAGCTAGAATTTAAAAAAAAATATTAGTATCGGCTCCTTCTCCTGACCTCTATTCCTGCATGCATTATCTCTCCTCATTTTCCCCCTCCATATTTTTTCTTCTACAGTTTCTTCTTCATCCAGTTCACCCTTGTCCCAGCATCTTATTGTTCTTACTTGTGTATGTTTTCTTCCCTTTCTCCTTCTTTTTCATTATTTATTGTTTGCTCTTGACAAGCTATCCAAAAGTGTCCCCCACCTCTTTTTTATGCAATCTACATTCAGGCACACACCTCCTTGCTGTATGCCCTTTTTTCCCACACTGATTACCTTGTCAAAGTCATTAACTAAATGAGAAAAACATGATTTAGGCTGACCGACATATCTTAATGTCCCTCTATGACCAGCTACAAAAAGAACAATTGGCAAGTGTTTACCATGTTAATTTTCACATTTCAAAACAGCTTCCTTCCTGCATCCTCCATTTCTTAAGTTTCTTTCAACTCTAACTTTCACAATATTATGAACACAGACACTGCATGCATTTTTAACATCTTCTTCTTCCAGTTCAGCATATCTAATCTGCAAAGTAACTTTTTTAAACATTTAAGTTACTACCAGAAAACAAATAATTGTTCCATGGATAAATGTCCTTCTATTTGTTACACAGTTCTAGAAATTTTATCATCAGTCCATCACTTTCAATTTTTATGTCACAAGAAAGTTTCTGTCCCAATATGTATGAAAGACCAAATCTTTTGAGCTTTAAAGCCCAGAATAGTTATCTAATTGGCCCATATATAATATTTTTTTTCTTATTCACATAGTTGGTCTTCTCTTCTTTTTAAAAACTGTTTTACTTACGCACACTCCTGGAGATTTTTTTTACACACACACACACACACACACACACACACACACACACACACACACACACACACACACACACACACACACAAACACACACACACCTGGTTAAGGCTGGTACAAGTTTTCTAGCTATGGGGCATTTGCCCAGACTATAAGGTAGTTATTACTGCCGCCAGCCACCTCTTTATGAGCTGCTCTAAGGCCCTTAACAAAAGGTGTCCAATCTTACTGTGTAATGTTACTATCAATACAAATGGTAGTTTGACAAAGAGCAAGGCTATTAGGAGTGGCTTACACAGTGCCACCAAATACATATGCAAGTACTCTCAGAACATAAATCTGTCTCTGCACAGATCAGCCACAATGAAAAGTTTAAATATATTTAATAATTAACAATAAAAGAAGAAGAAAATACTCAGTACATGCTTACAGTTACATCAGAGTTCAAAATCACAGGAAACATTTAAAACAGCATTGCAGGACAGTCTCAAATAAAGAAAAATCTCCAAGTTAAGCTTTGCTATATTCCTGACTGTATCTAAGGGAATTATTGTACCCTGATAACTTATTTCAGAGCAAGCAAGGCAGATGTGGTGAGTGGATCTTGATATTGTCAGGTCAAAGACAAAATACAGAATACAATCTCTCTCTCTCAGAGAGTTCTTAAATTCATATCTCAAATATTACTGCTGGGATAGTTTGCAGAATGAGATCATTTTTTGTCATCTGACTATCCCAGGTGAAAACCCCCACTGATGCAGCTGGTAGTATTTAGCATCTACCTGTGAAAATACATAGACAAGGGCTTTTCTTAGATCTAAGGCAGATCCTGGAAGTCATAAAACAATAAAACAGTTCAAAGACAATGCAAACACTTCTAGTTCTAGACATTGTGTCTGCTACTGCACTGAAACTGAAAGATAACATCCTTTTATTACATTGTAGCCATACGGTAATTTAATTTCAGCTATTTTTCTGAAGTTAACTCTTTCGTTCCAGTTTCCATTGTTAAAATATAAACATTTAAACAGTTACAATAGTGCAGGTACATTTCTGTTCTAATCTAGTAGGGCATGCTGTGGTTACATCTTTAAACAGCACTTTGCAAAATACCTCTTCAGCACACATCTGTATAAACTATCTTATATGACATACAGTTCTAATACATTTGTAACACAAGCATATGAATCATGTTGATATTCACAAATGGCATATAATTATTTACAAAATTCCAGACAGATGGGCTGGTAGTCTCTCCTTTCATGACAAGCCCTACCAAAATAATTTGCAAGACCAGGCCTGCATGCCATCTGACAGGGTTTATATGCTTGACAGAGTGCTTCTCTTCTTACGATGATGTGTTATTCCACAGTATAGAGTAACAACAACATCAGTACAAAGTAGTAGAAGATTGAGTGTAGATGCACTTTTATGCACTAGTAGACTGCTACAGGTGAACACTAACAGCATTTCCTGTGGTGCATTCTAAACTGTTTACATAACCACACCACTGCCCCCCCCCCCCCAAAGTTGTGATTCAGCAAGGCTCCTGCCAATGGGAGCACTAACTCCAGTGGATCAATCTCATTCCAGCATTAGTAAGTGAAAGGATGTGTACCATCATGAGCAATGAGCTAACAGATTGAATGACTGTCTCTTGCTCTTGTCTGCAGCTAAAAAAAGCAATGTGGAATATTGTTTGCCTGCTGCAACCCCTGTGTTGTGCCTACTTAACTGTGAAATATGAGACAACAATGTGAAAACACTTAGCTAGGAGGCAGGACTTCATTTTATTCATGACCAGTAGTAACAATAACTAGAATGTTAGTGTGTGTATGGGGGGTGGACTCCAGCTCCATGGTGTTACAGATGTGCACAGACAGCTATCAGCAGGTAGTACATAATCTGTCCTACATGTATTAAAGATCGGTAAGATGCAGCAGCTGCTACTGGTCCTGTAATGGTATCATTACTATTACATACTTGGCTGACTATAAAAGTGGTATCTGACCTTCTCAGCAGTTATAATAACAATGTATTGTTATGTGCTACAATAATTTGTTGTTGTACATGCCTTCTTATTGGTGCAAATGCACACAGTTATACCATATGTATTACTTATCTTTCACGTTTGGAAAGCAGTTACTCAGTAATGCCATATGTGATTTAACCTCTGGCTGTTTTTACTTCTATGTGTGATTTGTAAGGCGTGCTTCTATGGAAACTGACACAGGTGTGCATAGAGTGCACCTGTGTACTATGTTTATGTGTGTATAATTCATAAAGGTAATGCAACATCAATTCCTTAATGTATTCCTTGCTCATGAATCATGATAGAGGCATGGCCACATAATAAACATAGAGATCACAGATTTTTATGTGACTATGCACTAAGCTGACGAATATGGTAGCCAATTATACTCTTACTCCGAATAAAGCTTTATTTCAGTAATTAGCCTGAACTACAGTACTTAAACCTGCTCATATATTGGGCTATGCACTTTCTGCTTCCTGAGTAGTTCAGTTACTCTCTGGGCAACAGTTCCTTTAGAATGAGTGAATGAGTCATTCCACCATTAAGATGCAAGTACGGCATACAACAGCATTTCATGCTATGATCCAGATAAACCACAGAAAACTTTAAGGAGCATAAATCATTTGAACTTGGCTTTGCCATGTCTTATGAGGGTTAAACATAATTAAATAACTAAATAACTATAAACTGTAAAGACTGTGCGTTCCTAATTGCAGAAGTCATTAATTGATTAATGGAATTCAGACAGTATGAAGTAATACAGTCTTGGGCTCTGTTCTCTTCCCAAATGAAGCATCTGCTACTGGGAGCAGAGCATTGAGAGGAACAGCACCATTATTATGTGTCAGAATTGTTCTATGAGGTGCAACATAACTGACACTGATATTTCTAACAGCAAGTATTGAGAAACCTAAAATGAGCATGGCCGAAGTATCTTTAGTAAAACCTCCAAGCTTATATTCTTTCATGTCTTAATGTAACTGTAATATAAAAAAAAAAAATTTAAATAATACTGCAAGAGGGCTTTTAAAGTATACTCCAAGCATCTAATATGACACTACAAGTAGTTGGGTTTATATCAGCTTTATCTTTACAAAAAGATATGTTAAAATATTATTTGATTGCTTTTTTATTTGGGCATTCTTTAATAAAATATTTTGGTGGAAAATGAGAAAGGCTTCATTGATCTGCAAAAACATTTTTTTTCTATGGTATAGATCTTAATGCTTGGCAAGACAAGTTAAGGGAACAACAGCTGCCAATATTATCTATGTTACTTAGAGTCCATACCCTATCATCACAGTATCATTATTAAATCCTTACCGTATCATCACAGTATCATTATTAAAACCATACCCAATCATCACAGTATCATTATTGAATCCATACTGTATTATCACAGTATCATTATTGAATCCATACCTTATCATCACAGTACCATTATTGAATCCATACTGTATTATCACAGTATCATTTATCACAATATTATTATTGAATCCATACTGTATTATCACAGTATCATTATTGAATCCATACCTTATCATCACAGTACCATTATTGAATCCATACTGTATTATCACAGTATCATTATTGAATCCATACTGTATTATCACAGTATCATTATTGAATCCATACCTTATCATCACAGTACCATTATTGAATCCATACTGTATTATCACAGTATCATTATTGAATCCATACCTTATCATCACAGTACCATTATTGAATCCATACTGTATTATCACAGTATCATTATTGAATCCATACCTTATCATCACAGTACCATTATTACTCTGAATATGTTTTCAGTACTTCTTTTTGAATCCACTATAAAATCCCAACTGACAAAATACTGAGGAACCACATCACCAAACACAAATGCCCCAAAAAATAACAAAATGCAGGAGGGGGCAATACCTCTGAATCTCTACTGTTGGAGGAAGCCCCCACATCCCTGAACTTATGTCTACTAACTCTGCAATTGCACAAACATAAGAAAGGTGAACTATCCCTAAAGAAATGAATCCCTAGCAACACCCACTTAGAAACAACAAAAAAATGTAAAAAACCTCACTGCTAAATGCAGACCTTCCACAGCAAAGCAATATAAAGAAAAAAAAAACATAGGAACACCACCACCACAGCAGTAAAAATAATTTTTTTATTAATGGTTAGAGCTATCATGGGGCTACCATTTTTTCAGACCAAGTAAAACAACAGCAAACACAATCCGTACAAATACAAATAGTCAACCAATTAAAAACAATGAAACACATCATTAAAATAATCCAGCAGAAAGGGAGGAAGAATTTAATTTAATTACTACCTCCCCTTCAGAACATGCTTAAATGGTATGCTGCAGTTCAACCCAGACAATCTATGTGCTAGGAGAGCTACAATCTACTCTCTCAATATAATTGTTAAAATCTCTACTCCTAATATTCGGTGAAAGCAACTGCAAAACCCTAAAACTAGACTTGCTATGCCCTAGGCTGGAAGAGACATGGCTTGCTAATGAATCAGTCAATACACTATTATGAATATTACTAGTGTGTTCCAAGATACGTTCCCTAGATTGATGTGTGGCTTTGGCCATATAAAAGCAAGAACAAGTGCAAAAGGTAGCCAAATATACTAAATTACTACTAATACATGTTGTAAAAAACAGGGTGAGAAAACCCGTCCAGAAACAGGATGGCTAAAAACTCTGTCTGAAGTAATGAAGTCGCATAGTCTGCAAGCATTGCAGGGGAATGTACTCCTCTTACCATGTGTAGCACTATCAACACATGCAAACTGTGAGGGTCCATAACAAAAAATCATTTTGAGGGACAAATTATTTCTAAAAGTAAAAATGAGGTTCTCGAGAGACAAAGATGGCCGCCATTCTATAAGCACTGCAGTACTTCAGCTCTCCAAAGACCAGAAACAAAAATCATCTCTGCGGATGTACATTTGGAGTTAATCAACTAATTGACAGCAATTAATAAACTACTAGAAGTCAGCGATCTTATCGAGGAAAAAAAATTGAAAAAAAATACTTGGTGACAACAGGATTGGAACTGATTGCTTGGTTGATTCTGAACAGAGCACCAAACAAAGGACTGAACTACCTCATTACTGAAACCTTTACTTGGTAATCATCTCTATCTGCAGCATTTCAAAATGTCAAAAGAAGATAAAAATATGGACACTACAACTACTAAAACTAAACTGTCAGCATTACAGTCTCCAGAGAAGGAATCCATATTTAAAAGACAGAAAACATTTAGACAGCAAGAAACTGCAAAAACAGGGGCATCAGCGAAATCTGATCAACAGGTTATGATGGAAGAAATTAAGTCTGTATTATTGCCTATACAAGATGCCTTAAAAGACCTAACATCCCAAACACAAACATTTAGTGAGACATGTAATCGGATTCTAACAAGAATGGAGAAAGCAGAAACCAGAATAGCAGCAAATGAAGACAATATAGCATTGCTCACTAAAAGATCTGAATCACATGAGGCTGATATTCAAATGATGCAAAACAAAATTCTGGACCTGGAAGCAAGATCAAGACGTAACAACATAATCATCAGAGGGATCCCAGAATCAATCCAATATAATGAGCTGAACACTTCTATCATACAAATATTTGAAACATTACTTAAGGACTCTGTGGTTGTTCAGCAAATTGTCATCGAAAGAGCACATAGAGCTTACAGGAATTCCCAAGCTTCAAATACACCAAGACCTGTGTATGTCAAAATATTAAACTTCCAGGATGTGAATAAAATACTTCTAACCATAAAAAATCTGGGGATCTATAATGTGGCAAAGTTATAAAGTTTCTATAACACAGGATTTACCAGCACAAATAAGACAGTCTAGACAAATGCTGGCTCCATACTGTAAGTTTCTAATTGACAAAAACATTAGATTTCAAATGAAATATCCTAACAGTTTAATCTTTACTCTTGATGGCATTAAATACACTGTAAATACAAAAAGAAGCCAGACCCACCTTTTTGAAGCTGTTTAAGGCTGTGCCACCGTCTGAAAATTGAACAGTCCATCCTGGCTTCTTCCTGCATTAGAGTGAATGGGAGACTTCATTTACGAGGATCCGAGGCTTCAAAATCCTTTGTGTGTTCTTCTTTCTTCAGCAGGCCTGGTAATTCTCCGTTTTATCTTTTAATCTCGTCTTCCTAGCTGAAACACGAAGATTCCACGAAGTTTTATGGCTTCTCTCCTGACCCACGAGGAAGCAGGAAACAAGGTAAAGGAAGCAGGGGGACCGTTTTGAGTGTGGTGCAGCTGAGAGGTCTGTTCGCGAATTGGTTCCCCAAAATTCGAAAAATGAACTGCCTGGACTGCTGCAACTGCTGGGAAGCAAGAAGAGCTGCTGTAAATCGAAAACGAAGCTTTTTGGGACTCTTTTGATGCTAAAATGACTGTGAAACGATCAATGAGGTAAAGTGTGCCTTGTATGGACAAAAATGTATGGTTTGGATGTTGCTGTATAAGAGTATATGGCTTAGTGGTAAATCCAGGTAATGCAGTCTATTTTTTGTGTTATTTTTTTTTCTCTTTTTTTTTTTTTCCTTTGCAGGCTTGTTTTGTAACTTACTGTGTTTTATTTAGTGAGTAAATAAGTGAATAAATAAGTATCTTTTAACTGTGATCAGTTTGGGGAAAAGGGAAAACAAAAAAAAAAAAATATATATATATATATATATATATAGCATAATTAGCAAACAGTAGTAGTAGTTGTGTAATATAGGCGATGTCTAACTGTAATGATCTATAAAAATTAAATGCAATATTGTAGGAATGTTTTGAAGATAAATAGCTGACCTAAATAATGGCTTGTTTTAAACAAATGTATAATAACTGTGTGCTTATTAGGTGAACTGTTAGATAAAAGGTTTTGGAACAAGTAATTATAATGCTAACATATTATTGCTGAATTTAAAGTTTGTTAAAAGTGAATTATTTGACATGTCAGGTACAATTAGTTTACATGAATATTAGGGAAATGTTCAGAGCTGTAGTTACTTGAGTGCGGTGTTTAGTAGGGAATGTCTGGGTTAGACTTTGTAGACGTAGATATAGTTGGTGTAGGTCTTTTGCATGCTATTTTATTGTTAGTTAATAGAATTAGTAGATTAGCTACTTGGGGAATGTTATCCAATGTGAAAAACCTATGTTCATCCTGGTCCGGAGGAATAGTGGATAGGCACTGGGTAGGGATGGGATGGCTGTTTTGCTTCCAAAAATTCACGTAATACCAACACTTGTCAATTTAAGGTGGAAAACAAAAATAGATACCATTATTCATCAATTCATAGTTTAGAATGTGGATAATAGATTCCTGGAATGTTAAAGGACTCCAGAACATGAAAGCTGTTTCTGCATCTGTTTTTTAAATCAACAGCAGGTTTTATTCTATTACAAGAAACACATTTGACTAATGACCAGTGGGAAACAATGAAGGACAAGAAATGGATTAGGAAGGTTGTAAAGGCGGAAGGGACTACGAATAGTGCTGGGGTGGCAATTATAATCAAGAATCAGTTTCAAGGAGAAATTTTGGAGGACAAAATAGATAAAGAAGGCAGATGGTGTTTGGTGGTTCTCAAAACTGAAAGTTTGGATAAGCCGATAGTACTTTTATGTGTTTATGCCCCAAATGTGAACCAACATCATTGTATAGCTTCAATTTACTCTATTCTACAGTCATATAACAACTGTTACATAGTGATGGGGGGGGGATTGGAATGCTTACCAAGATTCTAAAACTGATAAGTTGGGAGCTTCGACTGCTTTTAATAAGCAGGCAATGGTAGCGTTGAAAGAACTGAGAACGGATTTCAAACTGTATGACCCTTTTAAACACAAACACATACAAGCAAAGGCAGAAAACTTTACTTTCTATTCTAGCTGCCATAAAATGTGGTCAAGAATTGATTTTTTTTTAATTCCAGAAGTGTTCATTTCACTTGACCCTAGGGTTTCTAATCAACCTAGACAGCTCTCAGACCATTCTAAAATAACTTTAACTTTAAAGACCGATATTTTGAATACTAAAATCATGGTGGATATAATTGGTCCTTAAACCCATACCTATTAACCAAAGAAGATATAGTACAGGAAGTTAAGGAGATACTTAAACAATTAGTATACAATATACCCCGTAATGAACATCCATTAGATATAGAATGGGCTACAACTAAAACTTTGTTAAGAGGATTATTTATTCAGAAAGCCACTTATTATAAAAACTCCAAAATAAAGAACAACTGGATCTGGAAACTAAAGTACAATTATTGGACCAGGAGCTGATGAGTAACTACACTGAGCAAACAGAAACTGAGTTGTTAAGATATCAGAAAGAGCTGTTTCTTATGCATAACAGAAAATTGACACTGTACGAACAAAGAAGTTTAGTTAAATATGCAAATCACATTCAAACTCCCTCGAAAGCATTAGCCCGTATTATTAATCAGACGAAATCGACACGATTAATTACCGAAATAAATCATAACAATACGTTATATACTGATAAGTCAGATGTCATGAAGATTTTTGAATCAATTTTTAATCAGATATATGGTGAGCAACAAACTTATGGGCATGATGAAGAGAGAAAAGAGTTCTTACAGAAAATTAATTTTCCCAAGATTGACAAGGATTCTCATGGAGAATTGACTGCATTGATTACAGTTGATGAAGTTCTAGAGGCAATTAAGAAATTAAAGCCACATAAAGCCCCAGGACCAGATGGTATGACCTCTGAATTTTATAAATCTTTTAGTGGGATTCTGAGCACCGTACTTTCACAGACCTTTAATTATATCATTTCAAATGGCAGCAATGATCTTCATTTTAATGCCTCAAGAACAATTCTGTTATTGAAAGAGAATAGTGATCCAAAAATCCAGACAATTATAGGCCCATATCATTGTTGAATATTGATATGAAAATCATGACATCTATTCTAGCTAGTAGATTAAAAAAAATAATAAACTTGATAATATCAGAAGAACAGGTGGGGTTTATAGATGGGAGACAGACTACAGACAATACATTAACTCTTCATACTTTAATATCTTATGCAAAGTATAAAAATATGAACATATATGCTTTAATAATTGATGCTCAAAAAGCATTCGATAGAGTTAATTTGGCTTATTTATTTGAAACATTATCATATTTCAATATACCTCAGCTTTTTATTTCTATGTTAAGAAATTTATACAAGAATGCATACACTAGTTTATATATAAATCATGAATGTTCCAAAAGGATTCAAATTAAAAATGGAACTCGACAGGGGTGCCCATTGTCTCCCATACTGTTTAATCTGTATTTAGAACCTTTATTTCTTCATATGAAACAAAAAGTTTTTTATAATTCTCCTGTACTTCTTGGGATAAAGGTTAGGATGGCTGCTTTTGCAGATGATCTAAATATATACAGTACCACACTGGTGTCGGATACGGAAAAAATACTAACAGCAATACAAACCTTTGAGAAAATTGCTAATTACAAACTAAATTTTAAAAAAACCAAAATATTCCCTCTAAAGACACCTACACCTTTTTCAATGCTACCATTGATAGGACGAGTAAGAACAGAAGAAAGAATAAAATATTTGGGGATTGACTTTTCAACTGAAAATAGAGAATTTTTTATCAACAATATTAAGGCAACTGGAGACCGAATAACAATGGATTTGAAAAGATGGAGTAAGTTGAAGCTACCGATGATGGCAAGAGCAGCGATAATAAAAATTAACGTTCTCCCCAGAATGCTATATATTTTTAGAGCAGCACAACTTAAAATCACGAAATCCTTTTTTAAGCAATTTCAGATAGGATTGGGGAAATTTCTGTGGGAACCCAGAAAAACGAGAATATCCTATGAGAAACTGATGGCTCCTAAAACGAGGGGTTGGATTTAGATTTTGAGATGTATTATACAGTGATTCAGGCCAATAGGATTTTAAGGGTGTCTTACTTGGATAGTGAAAATAGAAAATGGATACCCAAATGGGTACTGCTAAATTATAAACATATAAAAGGGAAGGAATTAATGTTAAAGCAGTACCATTTTTGAATATAAAACATTGAGTAAATATGAGTTAATGGAGCACATCAAGGTATGGGCAATGGCGACTCAAACTCTGTTTGCCTCCTTGAACCTTTTAAAATATATGATGATGTTTCAACCGTTTGATGGGAATCCTAATATAACTATTGGTAATCAACTGATAGACTTAAAGAAATATCCATTTATTAAGGAATTAACTGTAAGGGATTTATACCTTCCTAGGAGTAGCGGTACATGGTATCTTAAAAGAGATGAATCTTCCCATTTCTTATTTAATTATAATGAGGCAGTTAAAAGATTTGGCCATAAATTATTTTACCAGTTCTGAAATTAAAAAGAGGAACTAGTTATTTCAGGTCATCTGTGGGAAGCATTGCAACAAGATAGAAAATATATATCCTCAGCGATAAAATGGCAAAAGAGAGAAAATATAATAATCATATTCTGTTATCGAAATACTGGAGAGAAATTGCCATCCCTAGACGACAGTAAAATAGTAGAGGCGTTTAACTTAACATTAAAATCCGTATCACTTCAAAACTGGTCTTTACTCAATTGATGATATTTAACAATGCATATTATACCCATCTAACACTTCATAAATTTGATTCAAAAGTCACCTAAATGTCCACAGTGTGTAGATCAGACAGCAGACCTGTTACACATGTTCTGGAGTTGCAAGTGCATTTATAAATTATGGAATTCTTTAAAGTTACAACTACAAAAATGGGTTACCAAAACTCAACACTCTCCTGGGAATTTCTGATTCTACATATTCCACGGAGAATTTGGACAAAACAAAAAGATTGTAATTATGAATATTAGTTTACTAATGAAATTATATATAGCCACAAATTGGTTGAACCCAGCACAGGTGTCGTGGCAAAATTTCAGGCTGTTAGCGTTACATATATTAGCACAAATTGTTAATTAGAAATAATAAGAAAAATATAAACAGCATAAAAATTTGGGAACAAATCTTTAATATTATTTTGTTCCTATCCACTTTCCGTCAGGACATTCTGTATGTGTACCAACACATTCTTGGATTAGATAGAAAATGTAGAAATAATACAAATTATTGGCTTGAGTTGGTTTATAATTGTCTATTGTAGATGCTTTTATGTTTAATTTTTTGTGATTTTATTTTCCTGTACTTGGGTAAAATGATATTTATTCTTAATGTATTATAGGGAAATTCAAAATGGAACTAAAACATTGGAAGCAATATTGTACATAATGTAAATAGTGTGTGAAATGTATAATGGTTTTGCAAAACAATAAAAATGATTATTGAAGAAAAATGAGGTTCTCTCCCAATCAAACTATTAATCTTATCATCGGCCAGAAAAAGCATCCAATTCTTCCTAATCACCTCACAAAATTGCTGTACATTACATGAATAAGTAAACATAAACCTAGGAGGATCACTGAAATGCTTACGTGTAGTAGGTGCATCCCCCCTAGTCCCATGAGAAAAATAAGGGGTCCCTCTAACTGCTCCTGCAATCATAAACATCTTTAAAAGAAGCAATTACCTGTTCCTTGGAATAACCCCTCGCTACTTAGAAACCACACTGGCAGTTATTTCCTACATGGAAATATTCATCAGCAGTCTCTTCTTCAGAACCTTGTAATTCAGGTAGTTGCTGCTTAGGGAATCTTATTTTGACCACCTGTACATCCTTTCTTTAACATTACCTGTCATTGTCATGGAAACTAACAATCTTTACCAGTTCTTTTAATCATTCTAGATCTCTATATGCCTTTTGGTTTATGGAGGCAAAAGGTGAAACATATTCTAACAAGGAAAATATATGCCATTTAGGGTTTATGTAATGTTAAACAGAAAAAATTGATTCAAGTATGAACCAAAGCTTAATATTTATCAGAACTTGCAGCTTCAAAGGCAATAACTTGTTTATCTTTATGCCAGGTAACTTGCAAACCATATCATAGCTGCTAGAGCAGGTGTTCTGTAAATATCAATTATTTGCTTAAATGTGTGATTAACACAGCTTATCAAGCATTTTAGCTGAAATTTAACAAGTAGGATATGTGTTTTTTCTTTATGTAGACATGTACATTTGCATTTTTTAATATAAAATGTAAAAAATTTTCTCATCTTGGTATGTTTTACTAAAAGCTACTCTACTGTTTTCAATGAATGTTGTGGGATCTTTTAATCCAACCTGAGCTATCAACAATTCTCACATGTGGGATTTGGTTTAACATTTCAGATGAAAGGTTATAAAACTGAGAAGTGCAGTACAATGATTATGTTGCACTTCAATTTCAGTATTGAAAAAAGAATCCAAGCAGCTGTTGTAAGAATAGAACCCTTAGCCTTCTGATCCTCCAGTCCAAAGGAGAGTGCTCTACTTGCTGAGCTAAGACAAAACAAAACTGAACCATGGACAAAACCTTGATGTAAGTCAGCATGTATGTTATGTTCATGTTAAGGGGCCAAATGTAACTTGACTGAACTTAGCTGAAATACAAATCCTTAATTTAGTGTATACAAAATGAACATAGTATGTGTGCTACAGATTCAAGGCATTTAGAACTGCAGCAGCTTCCTTTGACACATGAGCAAATTCAATGTTGTCCACACTTTGCCTCTTGATTTACCTACTGCGTTTGATACTGCTAACCACCATCTCCTAACCAGGCTCTCAACCACTGGATTATCTGGTAATATTACCCAAGAGTTCAGAAGTTTTCTTGAATGCATGTCTTAGGATGTAAGATGGGGATAGTACTGGATTTTCATATCTGATTGTCACTCTGGGTCCTCTGCGGTGCTCTTTTTTTGTCCATTTCTATTTTCCTTCTTTCAGAATTGTGTGTGGAAAGATTGTAGTGCTATTGTGTTAACCTGCTGAAATAAGACTCACTTCTGCTTGGTTGTGACAGGATTTAAGTCAATTCAAGTTTGGTTGTCAATTTTAGAGCTTTACCTTAACATCATTCATGTTCTTTCAGTATTCATCGGCCTTTTCTCAACCTACATCTGACTTACTTATTACCTTGATGAGACATACAACCATTCAAACTTTGAAATTTGCAAAGCCCTTGACTCTCATGAACAGAGAACTCAAGTCTACATATTAAGCTCATCATAACAAAAAGAATAATCAGGGATGTGGCAAGATATCCAGGGCCAAGGCTTTTATGACTGACTATAGAAAAACAGCTAGAGCCCATACTTCCTGCTGTCCAGCTTCCTGTTTTATTCATATCTACTAAATTACATGGTTATTACCACTAGACTCAAGCCTCGGTTAGCCTATAACACTTTCACTCACTTTTGTGCTGATAAACCCACTTATTTTCACAGCTCTGAAGACCTTGTCAAGGGTAGCAGTTTAGAATATCTTAACTAACTGAAAGGCACAAAGCCAGCAATGGCTAATGAGCTACTTTACCCAAACAAATGCACCTTCATCGTCAGAGATGTTGCTGTGGCAGCTGTGATATATCACCACTGCACCATTTCACACCCGTGGTGGCCCTGTTTATACAAGGCTAGTCGTCCACTAGTACACCAACAGACTAAACCTAGGGTTCTTCATCAACAAACTTGATTTTAAAAGTTCTAAATAACCATCAAGCTATAAGTAGCCATGAAATGTTATTTTTAAAATATGTTCTTACTTGATCTAGTTGAATATTTCCATGCCTCCTCCATGCTTCTACATTCCTGTCTGCTAAGGAATTTTTACTCTGCCTTGTATCAGCTCTTTTCACCCCATTCCTGTCATTTTTATTTTATTTAACATTTGTCTGACTTGGAATGAAGCCAATTTTCAGCAAAGGCCTGGAGAGAAACACTCCAGGCACATGTCTTTCTAACATGGGAGGAAACTCACACACATGCAGGGAGGACATGCAGACTCGACACACAAGGCACTCCAGCCAAGAATTGAACGGGAGGACCTCCTGCTTTGAGGCAACAATGCTACCGCTGCTCCACGGCACCATCATACAAATACATCCTCTAATTCAATCCCTGGGTCTTCTCATAAACTCACTTGTCTTTCTTCTCATGGTCTTCATTCTTTATGTTTATTATCAAAGACTTCTTGAAGTTCCCATGTCTTGTTCTCCTAACTTTCCTGTCTTCCCCTCTAACGTTTCTGATATACTCTCTACTTTTTCCTCTTTCACCCATTTGTTTCCACAAAATATACTTTCTGTAAAGTCTTCTGTAAATTGCATTAGTCAACGTGAGATTCTTTAGCATTCTTCTGCTGTATAAAACACCATCTAATAACCTGATGCAGCATATTTACAACAGCTGTATGACAATCTTTTAAATATCCCACACTGCTCCTCCTTTTAAAATGGGGTACAGTTTGAATGTTTAAATGTTCAGTACACGTACCATGTGGAGCGCCTTCTTTGGGGCTCATATTTTCACAATTTTTTGTGTATGCAAGTGAATTAAATGTGCATCTGTATTCAAAGTACAGCATTTATTTCAATCTGCTGTCGATGATCTTCCTTAGATCACACTTAGTCAAGATATAGCAAATATAAGAGTGCAGTTGTCACTGTACATTTTGTATAAATTAATATCAGCTTTTATTTTAACCTAATTATAATACTGCCAATGTATTCACAACTGTATACTTATTTCTAAGTATGTTGAAATTATATTTGTATTAAGGATTTGATGTTAGTAAACATGATATGCATACAGATTTTATCCTCAGGTCTCATGCATAGAAGAGGTCTGTCGTGTAGGATCACTTGTTCAGCAAAAGTAAATAAACAAATAAATATGTAAATAACTTTGCTTTATATGTCTATTCTCTCCTTAACTATGCTACCTTGCACTTTTGCTTCAGTAAAACATCTCTAACTTTCTTTTTTATACTTACTATGCATAACATCTGCCAAGAATAATGTTCATCTTTTGTAGTGTTCTGCTTGCTGTTACTAAGTCGAATTCCCCAGTCACTGATAGTGGGGATTCATTGATATGAGCCAGTATCTGCCAGCTCCTTTATTCTACAAACACGTATTCATTTTGTGATCCAGAAGACTTTACCACTGCAATTTCCATGTGACTAAAGTTGTATGAATAGCATTAGAGTCCTGATTCAAGCATTCATTCATTTTACGGTACAGTAAATTTTTCTTTATTTGAAATATTTATGCATTTGTGGTTAATAGAAACTGTCAAGAGGAGAATTACAACAAGTGAAGCAAGGAAAATAAAGCTATGAGTAGGCCTCTCAGGCAGCAGATGTGTCTACTAAATAATGAATATAGGCAATACTGTGTAACTGCATTGCAAATATTCTACAGGCTATATTCATTTAAAGCTCTGATTTGGCAAGTCGCAACCCTTTTATTTTAATGGCATTATTATTTAGAAATCTTTAACATGGTCATTAAATTACAAAAATCAGGCTTATAAAGTAAATAGAATGTTAAGCACACAAAAATAATTAAATAAATTGCTGCACATTCTTGTACGCATGTCAAAAGTATTAAATACAATGCAATGAAATGTGTTTTTTCTAATAATTTTCATGAATTTTTAAGAAAACTGAACAGCAAAACTACTAAAGAACACAGGACAGCATGCAATAAATCACAGCAGGCAGAAAAAACAACAACAAAACAAACAAAAAAACCCGAAGAACATTATGTAGCTACTATTGTATCAGACACCTCTAACATTATATGGAAGCAGGACAGAAAGTCAACATCCATGAATGACATAAAATTCTTGACTTTGCAGAAGCTGTCATGTCCTATAGAGGTCTAGAAGATGAAACTATTTAGCATTACCTAATGATTCTATTGTACAGGAATGGATATTGTATCTGTATACACAATTTTAAAAGAAAACCAGTTAATAATCATTATTACAGCGGGAGGAAGCAAGCATGTTCTTTATATGTAACTTAAATATACAAAGTCAGAGAGCAAACTATGAAGGAAACTATGTAGGAAAAAAGTGTGCTTGAATGAAACTGAAAAGAATATATTTATATTAACTTCAAAACGGTGTGAACTCTGATTTAGTAAATTTAAGTACTGGGGGTGGGGATCTGCAGAGCTGCTTTTCCGCAACAACAACAACAATAACACTAATAAAAATATTTAGCAACTTTGTTTGGATGATAATATCTATCTCTATACTGAACAATGTGCAGATCTGTAGTGGAAGAACCTGATTTGCACAGACAAATAACAAACAGATTAGTGATGTTTCTAATGCTCGTGTACTTAACAAAACTAATATTTCAGTTCTTTTTTTTTTCTGGCATCTGTATTCCTTGCCATACATCTCATTCTCAGACATCATTTGTGTTTGTTAATGACTCATTTATTTTGAGATTAAGTGGCTAGTCAAAGATAAGTTAATTTCTTAACACTAAACTTTAACTGTCTTTCAATTAAAAATATGAAAACAGCACCAAGTATTACTCAAGTGATCTGTGCATGTTCAGACAGTCTTCAACTGAACTTAGTAGGAGCCATTTTGATGTCTACTATTCTTTTTTCTGAATGGTGTTTTCTGATTTGATTATATGCGATAAGAGTGTGTTGCTTCCTTCTAAATATGACTTCAACAAATAGTACAACTCACAGACATAAGAAATAAAGACAACAAAGAAAGTTAGTAAAAGATGAGGAATTAGACCCTTAAAAGAAATGTTTATTAAGACATGGAACACACAATTTTGTAACATAAACACATCAATAACAGGGAACCTTATTGGAGTGTTCTCCTACTGATGGCCAACATCCAGTTAAGCAGTGCTAAGAGTATCGTTAACTGGAAAGGCACCGTGGTTGGTTTACTTGATGAGAGTAGTGAGGAATCTCAGAGCTAATACACACACACACACACACACACACACACACACACACACACACACACACACACACACACACACACACACATAAAACATTTGGAGATATGGGGACTTGTGTTGGCAAGTACAAGAGTGCTTCTTCTTGCAAAAAAAGTTTAGTGTGTTGTGTTTTACAACCTTGAGCTGCAATCTCAAAAGATTTTAGACAGTTTTTGATCAAGTAGCTGTATAAAGATTGAAATCTTGATTATTCATTGTAAATCATTATTATTATTATTGTTATTATTATTATTATTAATAGTAGTAATATCATCATCATCTCAGGCTTCTTCTTTGAAATGCCATTGTTCACTTCTTCTTCCAGCTTTTCCCAGTTAGGGGTTGCCACAGCGGATCACCTGTCCACTCATGATTGGCAGTGGAGTTTTACGGTGTCGAGTTGCCAGCCTGGCCCCCAACCTTCCACGGAAGGCACACACATGCAAGCACTCACACCTAGGGCCAATTTAAAGTATCCAGTCCACCTATAGCATGTCTGTAAGATGTGGGGGGAAACCGGAGCACCTGGAGGAAACCCACGCGACCACAAGGTGTCTTTTAATTATTTCTCTAAGTCCATTTTTACTTATCAAATTATTTGTTGAACTGAGTAAGTAGATGTAGTAATGCTTGCAGGTCATTCCCAGCTATAGCTCAGGCAACAAAGCAGGAGTAACAATTATATGGAGAGAGTATTTGCAGTAGCCACTAAGCAAAATGATTTGGGAGGTAGAATAAACAGAATGCCTTACATGGGTATAGGGAAAACAGGAAAAATATAATGCACTTCCCTTAAAACTCCTTCTCAAGCAAGTTCACTTATTTTCTGTATTTAAAACTCTGCTTGTCTTTCAGTCCCATTTTGTATGCAGATTAGAAGCTATGTAATCCTTGCAGCACATTTGTATGTCACATTGTTTCTGTTACTGTTTGTCCATCCAAATGTAATAAGATTTCTGTCCACCTTTGCCTCCCTCCACTCAGTACACATGCATACAAACTGACTTGGTGTTTCACTTCTGGGATTATTTTCCACCTGCCTGCAACTGCAACAAGTATTTCTCTGGTCTAAGATTGAACTGGTGCCATTCTGTCACAGGTCTTAGTGATCAGAAATGTTTTCACATAACAGCATCTGTTCATTTTTGGTATGTGCTTACTAGTATTTGCTTTCATACTGGCTGAGGCTGACTACTCCACAACTATGTTTTGTTGTTATATTCATTAGAAATCTATCATGCTCCCACCATCATCAAAGAAGAAAATGAAATGCACGTATCTGTCAGTCTTCAAATTAACCAGTTTTATATTCTGTAACAGTAACTGGTGCAATATGCAAAACCATAAAGATTTATAGCTTCATAGGCCCTAGAGCCCTTACAAGCCTAGCCATATTTATCCCGAGTTGCCCCAATTTTCGGTAGTTAGGTGAATGATGTTCACAGAGGTAAGGTTCTATGGTAGTTAATGCTGACTTCCTCTGTCCAGGAAAGATATGGGTGTCACCACAGCAGTGAATCTGAGGTCACCCATCCAATGTTCTAGATTGCATCTGAAGAGGAAGGATCAGGGAGGGGGTCTGTTTCACGTGAATTGGAAGCTCCTTCCAGAGAAGTGGCAGTCTCTGGGTAATATATCTATCTCTCCAGCATGATTTGTTCATGTCAGAGACTAGGATAGGATCTTTGGAGTGAGTGACCCTCCTGCGGTTTAATTTATGAATGTGTAGGATTTCAATCAGGACTGGGTCAGAGACTTCCCTGTAAGCCAGGCACAGGTTACCCCTTAGCAACCTGTAGGAGACAGAATACAGTGACAGGGCTTTCAGTCTTTCCACATAAGACTTGTTTTGTGTACTCTGTAATTTCTTGATTTGAAATTTCTGTGGTCTCTCCAGCTGTTGCAGGTGTCTGGTGAGGTACATGTAAAAGGGAGCATTATACTCAAATTATTGGCCTGATGAAGGATGAGTATAATGGAATTATAACATCATTAGATCTAGATGCAATGTGCCAAATAGAAGGATTTCCTCACTATTGTGAATAAGTGGTGGTCAAAGTTCAGTTTTTGTCAACCTGAGTATCCCAAATCATGTACCACTGGTTCTACACTTAGGGTTGCTGTCTATAATGCAATTAGTAGGATGTCAGCTTTCCTAAAGGGAATAATAATGCATTTTTTGCATTTAGCTTTAATCCATCAGTTATTTGCCTGCATTAACCCTGTCTTCAGTATATTAACATCATTGAGAGACTCAGTGATTGCTCCCAATTTGCAATTGTCAGTGAACTTGGTCAGCCATAGGCCGTCCAAGTTTGCCTGGATATTTGAGAAATAAATTCTAAACAGTAAAGGGTCTAGCACAGAACCCTGTGGTATGTCACTCGTGACTGATCTTTTGCTAGAGGTGAAGTCACCCACTTTGACAGTATGTGTCCTGTCAGTGAACCAGTTGGCTACCCATTTAGTAATGGAGGGGTTAATTCCCAATTGGGAGAGTTTCCCTATAATACCTGAATGGGGGATTATGTCAAATGCCTTGGCTAGGTCAAGATAGGTGGTATGCACTGTCTTTCCCTCATCCAGGGCCTTGGAGACTTTCTTGAAGAAGTCAACCATGTTTAGCAGGCATGATCTACCTTTAATGAATCTGAACTGTGTTGGATCTGGAGTTTGGAGATTACCTATGTCCTTGTTAATAAGGTCCATAATGATTTTTTCCATGGCATTGCAGTTGAGGCTAGTCAAGCTTATGAAGCTATAATTCCCAAGGTTGGTTGATGGTCCCCCTTTGTACAGAGTGATTACTGTTGTTGTCCTCCATTCCACTGGAATATAACCAGTTCGCAGGCTGTGGTTAAACAGGGATCCAAGTAGGTCTGTTAGGTCATGTTTTAAAGTTGTTTAAAAGCCAACCTGGAATGTTGCCTGGTCCCATTGATGCTATGTTTTTGTCCCTGAAAAGGAACACTGATGATAGTAATAACATTCAAAGGCATTTGGTATGGAATCTAAAAGCCTTTGATCAGAAAATACTTAAATATAAAAAGTTGCAACTGGAAGTGCTTTATTTTCATGAATGTATCCAGAGACAGCATGTCCCTGAGGGATTACATCAATGGCTGTACCCTACAGGGCTGGTAAAGAATTCCCTGTTTATTAATGAAGTGCTTCCATTATTTGCTAAACAGGGATGTGAGTTTATTGAATTATTGATTAAACTCAATGGCTCACAAATGGAAGAACTGAAAGTGGAGTTAGACACACTGGAATGAGATATTAAGGCTGATTGTGACTTTATGCGCTATAAATATGATTACTGCCACATATTCACTAGTATCGAAAATACCATCTGGAAATCTAAAGAAGTTAAAGTTAAAAAACTGGTGAGAGACAAATATGACTACAACGGTGGGTTAGCATATCCTGGATAATGTCATGGGGAATAATATCATGGATATTAATTATGTGCACAACAATACAAATTCCACTCTGATTGACAATGCTCCTGAGGTGACTAATACTGTTGATGGTGGGACTGATGTGAACACCCCTTTGAGGTAGAGTGAACAAATAAAAGACTGCCAACAGTGGAACAATGTGCCTAGTAGTCAGGGCTCTTCAACCAATCAATTTAAGAATCAGGGTTTTCCTGGGGACAGAGCGAAGAACCAGCCCCAACCTCAGTGTAGACGTTATCGTAATCAACAGCAGAAGAAACAAAATCGACGGAAGCGGTAGTGGCAATCCTTAGTGGCATACAAGAAATGGCGTTCGTAAATAAACCTAATATCTTGACTAATTATGAAGGCGACTTTAAGATATATAACTTCTTTTCCTTTGAGGTGCCCCAGGATATTGTTGAGACACTTGCAAAAGGACTTTCCTTTGTCCCTTCCATAGCGACGGATTTACCCAGAACTTTGTTGAACTTGAAGATATTTCCTTGCAAGTTGAACTTAAATATACTTTTGGGCAACAGTATTGAAGTTATTAGTGATGTTAGAGTATCAAGTGTCTTCAATCCACCTATGCATTCTGCCTTAACAATATTTGAAAAACTTTGTGAAATGAACATTAGATCTCTTTAAAAAAATCTATTGGGAATAACAATAAACAAAATACAACTGCGGATGAAAGGCGTAATATTGCAAATGTTGAAAGCGTATAAAGATAGTGATGAAATCTGATAAGGGGTGTGTGTTGTTTTTTAGTGATTATATTTCCAGGATGTACCATATTCTGATTAGTGAAACTTATGAAAAGGTCTCTCTTAATGAATTAAACAGAGCTTATAAGCATGTTAGATCTGCTATAAATAATTTATTTATAGAAGCTTGTATTGACATTGATATGTATAATTATTTGAATATGGCAGCACCTGTGACACCTGTTATTTTTGGTGCACCAAAAATTCATAAGGACTTAGTAACCCCCCCCTTTGGCCTACCATTAACGGAAGGAAATCCATAACATATGCATGTTCTAAAATGGTGGACAATAAGATAAAGAAATTATTGGAAAATGAACCCCAGATTTGTTGGGATTCCTGGAGTTGTTTGCAGGGGATTAATGAGTTAGAGTTTAAAGGTGTTTATAAGTTTTTGACTATTGACATTAAAGACTTATATACCGTTATATCCCAGGACTTAGGGATAAGGTGAGTTTGTGACTTCTTATTTGCAAAAGGTATAAAATGTGAAGAAACTGAACTAATAGAGATACTCCTGGAAATTATTCTATCCAATAATGGTTTCTTGTTTAATAATGAGTTTTTCCTTCAAAAAAATGGAGTAGCAATGGGCTCACCTTGTGGCGGTAGCTTTGCTAATTGCATGATGGCATATTGGGAAAAAGAATTCTTGTTTAAAAGCGCTGATTTTATTAACAACATATTTTGGTACACTTGTTACTTTGATGGCATCTTTTTTATATGGAAAGGTGATTATACTTAAGAATTAAAGAATTTATAAATAATGTAACTGGGTTAACAACTTTTTTACAATTTACACTCCAATTTGAAACTGATGGTATCACCTTTCTGGATGTCCAATTGTCAAAAGATAGAATTAATAACAGATATTTGGCAAAGATCTTCAGAAGACCTACTTATTCTAATGCATTTCTGCATTTTGAAAGCAGCCACCCATTTCATCAAAACAGGGCTGTCATTAAGGGACAGCTGGTTAGGGCTACTCAGATGACCTCATTAGATGTTGATTTTATGATGAAGTTGAGATGTTAAGAATATGTTCCTTAGAAGAGGGTACCCTGATGACCTAATCGACTAGCTTATAAGTGAAGTTGGTAGGAAAAGGAATACAGGTCACTTTAAACCTATTATGTGGAAGGAAGGGAATATTGGTGAACATATTGACGTAACCAGTATAGGCTCCCATGATGATAATGTAAGTAGTAAACATATGTGTGGTAGTTATAATATTAGCTTTACAACTCCCTTCTCTAGTGACGCCCACAGTCGGAGGAATATTATTACAAAAAAATTGGGCTTTGATCAATGAAGATGCATCTGTCAGGAATCCCTTGAGAGATAGACTAATGGTAACTTTCAGAAAAGGATGTAATCCAAAAGGACTTCTAGAAAAGACATGCAGCACATTATTTAATGCAGGGATGGTTAAATGTGGACAGTGCCAATACTGTAAATATACTGAAGTAGGGAAGGAATTCCAGATACACAATAAGATCTATAAAATTAAGGGCAGATTTAATTGTGGTACTTAAGGGGTGATTTACCTAGTTAAGTGCAAATTATGCAACGGCTTCTATATAGGGAAGACTGAATGCCCCTTTAAACAATGGATATATGAACACCAATATCACATCGGTAAACTAAATGCCATCAATGCACTGGAAATGCATACCATTGAAAACCCTGCCCATTATTTTCAATACTTAATAATAGAACACATTTGTAAAAACATAAGAGGTGTGCCATGGGCACTTAAATTGGAAGAAAGTGAGCTCTTATGGTAATTGAGGTTGAATGCATATGCCCTCCCAGGTTTAAATGATTGTTGTTATGTTAAATGTGCTTTAAAATTGAAATAATTAGAAAAGTAATATTTTTTGTCTCTCTGAATAGACAAAAATATATACATTATACTATGTTATTTTCTTTCATCTTATTTTTATTATATATAGTAAGAATTTATAAGATGGATGTACTAGATGTGTTAATTGACTGTCATTGTGTTATTCAATTTTGTAATTGAAAGGATGGAATTATGTATTTGTCCTTGAAAAGTGGGATGGGGTTAGTGACATTTTAATGAGTGGGTTATTTAAGAATGACTTTGTGTGTTTAGTCTTTGTCTGAAGAAGTTCATTGAGAAAATTATGAACGAAACCGTTAACATTAAACCCATTTGGAATATAAGGATTCTCTACTGTACCATCTTCTTTTTGCTTTTTCCTGTCCCTCGAAAGTGCCAAGATGAACTGCATCCTTGATATAATAGGCTAAAGAATGGTGGCTGGTATACTTTGGGGGATGACTAGAGGGGATGGGTGGGGGGTTGCTCCAAATCTGTCAGCTATCAGGTTGGTTATTACCTCCAGTTGAGTATGGGTGGTACCATCCACAACCAGTTCAGTGCATAGCTGGGTATTCCCTTTTAGATTTTGGAAGTAGTTAAAGAATGCCTTATGATTATCCTTAGCTACGGAGGCTATATGTGCTTCATAATTAGCTTTGGAGGACTTGATAAGATCTCTGTTTTTTTGTTTAAGCTAGAGAAGGATATCTTCCTCTGCTGGGCCAGTTCCCTCTTGTTCTTGGACATTAGTTTCTTTCTGTTGTTGTATAGCTTGTTTATACTAGTGTCCACCAGGGTGGCTTGTTATTTCGGCAAGACCTGATTTTAATTTACTCAGGTTCAGCCAATTCTATATAACTGCTTAAGTGGTTATGCAGAGCAGTGGTGTATACCTCTGCATAGGAGTCCATGTTATCTGTGTTCAAGGGGACTTTGAAACTTCTTATACCTTCACTTAGTAGGAGGTAATTTGTCTCTGAAAAATTCTTAAGCATTTTTCAGGTTGATGGGCTATCTGGTCTTGTAATTACATTGAATGAAACTAATTTGTGGAATGATCTTACCAGGGAGAACATCACATGGGTGGGGGGGTGCAATGCTCTCTCATGTTAGTGAGTACTATGTCCAGGGCATGTGAGTCCCTTGTGGGTGTGATGACTAGTTGTTACAGAGCATCTGTATTGACGAAGTCGAAGAACCTCTAGGCCAGTATGTTTGTGATTATGTATGTTTCCCAGTTGATGGTAGGATAACTAAAATCATCCATGCGTAAGATGTTGGGCTGCATGGCAAGTGACTTCACTATGTCCAGGTAAGCAATATGCTTTTCCTGTTTCATGATGGGGGACCTATAGCTAGCTATGATGTGGTAGGGGACTTTGCCTACAGTAAATTGCACATGGAGTAGTTAAAAAAGTCTTACTGTTTGACCAGTCTCAAGATGTAATTATCCTTAATGAAGATGGATAGTCCTCCTTCTTTTATACCTGCCTGTGATGCATAATCTGAGAGCTCAGTCATGTCTCTCTTCATATGGTACAATGAGGTACATCTCCATTTATTCCCCCCACACGGACTGTGACTGAGTCATACAGGTACTTGTGGTTGAGTGTCTTAAGTGCTTGAGTGACTTGTCAGAGCCTGGCACCTGACAAGCAGCTAGCTGTAACCCACTCCTTATCCAGCCTGGTGAGGGTAACATCTATATGTCTCACAATGACATCACCTATGACTAATACATTAGGTTTTATAGTGTTACTCCTTATTGACTTATGTGTTGAGACACTTGTGTGTTGTGGTTGTTTTATGTATTGTTATGTGTGTAATAGGTTTCCGTTTGGGAGGCCTCTGATATTTTGTTAAGTTATTAGTGAGTACCTCCACATATGTGGGTTTATGTGTGTCATGCCCTTATTTTGTGTGGCAAGTGTGTGTGTGTGTGTGTGTGTGTGTGTGTGTGTGTGTGTGTGTGTGTGTGTGTGTGTGTGTGTGTGTGTATGCTGATAACCTGTTTGGCATTTGATTTGTCCTTATACGAGAGTCTTGCCTCCAATTTCCTAGTGTAAGTACATCTCTCACATAAAGCATTTGTTTGTTTCAGGAATAAGTAGTTGTCAGTATACATAAGGCAATTACTACGTGGCTATTTTATTAGTGAAGGGGATGTGCTCATTTGACAGGACTGTGCTGCTAGGGCTGAGACTACCAGAGGGACCTATACTTTGTGTAAGCTAAGGTTGATCAATAAGGCAACATTGCTCATTGCAAAACTGAGTTGCTTCTAGAGTAGCAGAAATCTTTGGAAGGGTTTCCTGACAGCTGTTTAGGCAAAAACTGAGCTTCTAGGCATTTGTGTATACACATGGCACTGCTAATGGCTGCTATGCAAACAGCAACACTGTACAAATGTAAGGCTTAAATACTAGCAAAGATAAACACGTTTTAAGCTAACTACCAATCAGGAAAGCACACAATAAGCCTTCCACCAGCAATCTCCAATGCAGACTGGTTAGATCAGCACACTTCTGCCAGAAGGGTACAGAAAAATGCCTTCTTAATGTAGAATACATGGTTTGGAGCCCAAGTGTAACAAGACCACACAAACTACCTACGACAGAACTACAACTAACAGATACAATATACTATAATCAGCAGGGCTTTAGTTTATACAGGCTTGAAATATTTTTAGAAAAAGAAGACCCAGAAATTCACTGTGTATTTAAGTATCACTCAAGAAACAGTTTAACCAAAGAAAAAAATTTGAAATGTGCAGCCTAGATAACTTAACTGTCATCTCTCACATAGAGCACAAACATCAGGCCAAGCAGATTTCTTAAAACAGAAAGCAAAATGGTGCAGGGAAAATAGAGAGCAGCTCAGTTTTGCCTTAAAATTCCTATGGCACTCTTATTGACAAAAATAACTGACTACTACGGGAGCATGAGCAACGGACACTTCAGGTGATACAATGGAGTGAAACTGCAATATTCATAATTCAAGGCTTGCCATTAGTGCAATGCATGATAGGAAATATAGTCAGCTCTACTTACAAGACCCATAGCTAATGTGGAAGGAAGACTACAAGATACCTTGTACTTTGTTGAAGCATCTCTCAGACTTGTCCTGTGGGCCACATAAGGCATAAAGACCCTGTCATAGCCTAGTGCACGGCTCCATGTCAGCAGTCTATCTAACTAGATAGGTTCAACTGTCCTATGGTCAGCCCTGCTAACAGTCATATATTGTGAACATTTTTTCAAAATAATATGATTTTAGCTAAGAAGAAATTCCTTCTTGGAACGTAAAAAAGTTTCCAACACATTTAAAGAGATGTTGAGTATAAGCTTTAGTGAAATGGAGAAACAGATGAAATAGAATAGTACATGGAAGAGGTCCAGCACTAATTGTAAAAGCCTATGGATTCTTTAGAAAGCATTCCAATTCCAGGATTTAGTCCTGGTCATTAAGTAGTTTCCATATTACATTCCAATTCCAGGATTTAGTCGTGGTCATTAAGCAGTCACCATATCTTTGTACTAAATTAATTTTTTCTTAATATTCAGAATTGTTAGGGAATGATATGTATCCCTAATGAGCTTCAAAGCCAAAGTATCCAAGTTAGTTATTTCATGTCTGAGTCCTAGAAACAAGGCAAAGTGATCAAATGGAATAAGATGAGATACAATACCTCCATCATTTTATGTAATAGTCCAAGTCTTCATTGATCTTGATATAGTTCCGCAAAGTAAACATCTGTGTGAAATCAGTTTGTTGAATCCCTTACATTTCTTCAGAGAGTAACAGAGACTGCATACATTCAGTAAAACTGTTTTAACAGGAGTGACTTCACAGGTTGCTTGTTCAACATCATCATCCACTTTTCCTGGAACTACAGCCAGATGGCACATTGCATCTGAATAGAGACCAGAAGCTAATTCTTGTTACTACAAAGCAATAGATGTTTCCTGAATGGGCGATAAAAAAACAAACAAGCAAACAAGCAACAAAAAAAAGGAAATGCTTCCTAGGTAGCTACTCAGATGCAGTCTAGGAGACCATTGAGAAGCCAAGTCCCATTTTTCCATTTACCACAGAGCACAGCTTTGTTAAATGACTTGCTCATAATTACAAAGTAGACGCTATGGGAATCAAACCCTGAATACAGAAAGAAGCTCATTAATATCTCTTAGCTTTAATCTACTGTGCTATCAAACAGCTCTGGAACAGAATACTATAGAAGTACACACTGCAATTTGGACTTGAACCTAGACCCTGTGGATTACTGTTTTTTTGCCCTTCCAGTAACGTTACCTTAATGTTGTAAAATTTGCAATATACAACACTTTCAGTCAATATGGGGATTAGGACTGTTTCCATCTTCAGGTTATGCTAAGCTCTATGAAATCAGTGCCAGATGACTAATGAACTACATTTATTATTTATGATTCTACAGTGTTTATTTATGTTTTCTTTGAATAAACAGTATTCTCGATAAAATCATATTTGTCAGATTTAAATTCATGTTTAACTTCCATTACTGTAATGCAATAAGCATTGTTTGAGTTATAAAGTGTTTTGGAAACAAACAATAAAACTTGAAGTGGAGCACTTCTGTATTGAGAGTACATAATACAAAATCAAGAATTTAAGAAATAAGCTTTGCTGACTTTTATACATCCCTGTCACATGTCTAGCAGGCAATGCTGACGCTGTTCAAGGGTGCACATAATATAAAAATAACTCCGCAATTCAGAAGCAAGCTTCTCATGCAGGCATCAGCTAAGCCATTACACTGTGCAAGAACTCAGGCTCACCAGCAGGTTGCACTCTTTACTTAGAGAATATACCGGTAGCCTTCCTAACACCAGTGCTTCTCATTAGAAAATTAAGCAAAGGTTACTGTTCATTAGAATAAGAACCCGAAAAAGCAAAGCAGAAAGCATAACAATGAACAACCATCAACCAGGGAATTGCTGTGCTAAAGTTAAGTCCAAACACTTTAAAATAAATTAATAAAGTAAAATGTTTAAAGAAATCACAGTTAAGGGCTTTCATCCTTAGCATAGTATTTCTCTGTTTGTTGGTACTATTTAGGATAACATACTTTATTTCTAGCAGTCTATGTTCTCTTTTGAGCCTACTGTGTGCTTCTAGAGAAATGCCAGACAATAATTTGGCACTGCACTGAATGGCATGTATGTCAGTCAACCCATATTAGTGATAGACCCACCTATTTCTATACCCAATAGAGATCACAGTGCATGCCAACCAAGATGTTCCAAGAAAGGCATATAGGGCCTAAGTTCCTCATTATTTCGAGAGAAAGTTTGTTACACGAAAGGAGTAGTCATAATCTGTTCCTCTACCATGATGTTTTATTTGCTGAATCAGGTTCAGATCTCTAGTTCTAGTGTTTGATGATCTGTTTGATTTGTGGAAAAGTAAGAGGTCTTGGACTGCTGGGTTTCTAATCCCATGACCCCAGAGGCAAGACCAACAACACATCTAATACATCTACATGATAATGGAATACAGGGGGAGCCTCTCCTCTCTCTCTCAGGTCCTTTGTCAGGCATCTTTTTGCATCACTTTTGAACTTCTGGCTCTCTACAACTGCTTGATAAGTTTAACAAAATACATCCCAAACAGAGCACTGTATTTGATGATGGCCTCAGTTTTGTCATCAGCTGTTCTAGATTTTCTATACTATAAGCTGTGTGCAGTGCTTGCTTGAAGATGATTTAGGTATACCACCCAGTTTAGTATTTGCAAATTCAGTTAACCAATTTCCACATTTACCTAACCTTTAATTTTTATTGATTAAGATGCCTAAACCTAGCAAGCATTAAAGTAATAATTAACTAATATGAACAGGTTAAAGAAAATTACTGTCTAGAATGGAGATAAGATATCTAAACTAGCATACTGCAACTTTAATAAAATAAGATAAACTGTTTGGAAAATATGAAATTTAAGGCACCACAAGGCCTCACTATTCTGTATC